>NW_023665690.1:2500-17500 GCF_014743375.2 Drosophila subpulchrella
ACTAAGACATTTCGCAGCATTCGTTTTAGGTATAAAAATCAATTTATTGAAGGAATTGATATATGCCAGTAAAATGGTGTATTTTTAATTTCTTTCAATAAAAACATATATGACAAAATTACCAAACCAATATATAAAACTCTAAGCGGTGGATCACTCGGCTCATGGGTCGATGAAGAACGCAGCAAACTGTGCGTCATCGTGTGAACTGCAGGACACATGAACATCGACATTTTGAACGCATATCGCAGTCCATGCTGTTATGTACTTTAATTAATTTTATAGTGCTGCTTGGACTACATATGGTTGAGGGTTGTAAGACTATGCTAATTAAGTTGTTTATATAAATTTTATAATGAAATTTTATAAGCATATGGTATATTATTGGATAATAATAATTTAATTATTATATTATTCATAATATTAACAAATATATGAAAAACATTATCTCACATTAGTAAATAATTTGAATGTGAAAAACGAAGAGAAATATTTTCTTTTTCAATCAAATAATACTGAGAAATGTCTAGCATAAAAAATTTATCTAGAATTGTCTCTTATTAAAGATTAGTAAATAGAAAGCCGTTGACAATATTATTATTCTTCGTTGATTCGTTAGACCAAACAAATGCCATACCAAATATATAAAATATATAACGAATTTAATAAAATGTTTTATCATTATATATAAAGAATTAATTGCAAAAAAAGTTATACACAACCTCAACTCATATGGGACTACCCCCTGAATTTAAGCATATTAATTAGGGGAGGAAAAGAAACTAACCAGGATTTTCTTAGTAGCGGCGAGCGAAAAGAAATCAGTTCAGCACTAAGTCACTTTGTCTATATGGCAAATGTGAGATGCAGTGTATGGAGCGTCAATATTCTAGTATGAGAAATTAACGATTTAAGTCCTTCTTAAATGAGGCCATTTACCCATAGAGGGTGCCAGGCCCGTATAACGTTAATGATTACTAGATGATGTTTCCAAAGAGTCGTGTTGCTTGATAGTGCAGCACTAAGTGGGTGGTAAACTCCATCTAAAACTAAATATAACCATGAGACCGATAGTAAACAAGTACCGTGAGGGAAAGTTGAAAAGAACTCTGAATAGAGAGTTAAACAGTACGTGAAACTGCTTAGAGGTTAAGCCCGATGAACCTGAATATCCGTTATGGAAAATTCATCATTAAAATTGTAATATTTAAACAATATTATGATAATAGTGTGCATTTTTTCCATATAAGGACATTGTAATCTATTAGCATACAAAATTTATCATAAAATATAACTTATAGTTTATTCAAATTAATTTGCTTGCATTTTAACACAGAATAAATGTTATTAATTTGATAAAGTGCTGATAGATTTATATGAATACAGTGCGTTAATTTTTCGGAATTATATAATGGCATAATTATCATTGATTTTTGTGTTTATTATATGCACTTGTATGATTAACAATGCGAAAGATTCAGGATACCTTCGGGACCCGTCTTGAAACACGGACCAAGGAGTCTAACATATGTGCAAGTTATTGGGATATAAACCTAATAGCGTAATTAACTTGACTAATAATGGGATTAGTTTTTTAACTATTTATAGCTAATTAACACAATCCCGGGGCGTTCTATATAGTTATGTATAATGATATTTATATTATTTATGCCTCTAACTGGAACGTACCTTGAGCATATATGCTGTGACCCGAAAGATGGTGAACTATACTTGATCAGGTTGAAGTCAGGGGAAACCCTGATGGAAGACCGAAACAGTTCTGACGTGCAAATCGATTGTCAGAATTGAGTATAGGGGCGAAAGACCAATCGAACCATCTAGTAGCTGGTTCCTTCCGAAGTTTCCCTCAGGATAGCTGGTGCATTTTAATGTTATATAAAATAATCTTATCTGGTAAAGCGAATGATTAGAGGCCTTAGGGTCGAAACGATCTTAACCTATTCTCAAACTTTAAATGGGTAAGAACCTTAACTTTCTTGATATGAAGTTCAAGGTTATGATATAATGTGCCCAGTGGGCCACTTTTGGTAAGCAGAACTGGCGCTGTGGGATGAACCAAACGTAATGTTACGGTGCCCAAATTAACAACTCATGCAGATACCATGAAAGGCGTTGGTTGCTTAAAACAGCAGGACGGTGATCATGGAAGTCGAAATCCGCTAAGGAGTGTGTAACAACTCACCTGCCGAAGCAACTAGCCCTTAAAATGGATGGCGCTTAAGTTGTATACCTATACATTACCGCTAAAGTAGATGATTTATATTACTTGTGATATAAATTTTGAAACTTTAGTGAGTAGGAAGGTACAATGGTATGCGTAGAAGTGTTTGGCGTAAGCCTGCATGGAGCTGCCATTGGTACAGATCTTGGTGGTAGTAGCAAATAATCGAATGAGACCTTGGAGGACTGAAGTGGAGAAGGGTTTCGTGTGAACAGTGGTTGATCACGAGTTAGTCGGTCCTAAGTTCAAGGCGAAAGCCGAAAATTTTCAAGTAAAACACAAATGCCATACAAATATAATTATATTATATAAATCAAGCTAATTAATATACTTGAATAATTTTGAACGAAAGGGAATACGGTTCCAATTCCGTAACCTGTTGAGTATCCGTTTGTTATTAAATATGGGCCTCGTGCTCATCCTGGCAACAGGAACGACCATAAAGAAGCCGTCGAGAGATATCGGAAGAGTTTTCTTTTCTGTTTTATAGCCGTACTACCATGGAAGTCTTTCGCAGAGAGATATGGTAGATGGGCTAGAAGAGCATGACATATACTGTTGTGTCGATATTTTCTCCTCGGACCTTGAAAATTTATGGTGGGGACACGCAAACTTCTCAACAGGCCGTACCAATATCCGCAGCTGGTCTCCAAGGTGAAGAGTCTCTAGTCGATAGAATAATGTAGGTAAGGGAAGTCGGCAAATTAGATCCGTAACTTCGGGATAAGGATTGGCTCTGAAGATTGAGATAGTCGGGCTTGATTGGGAAACAATAACATGGTTTATGTGCTCGTTCTGGGTAAATAGAGTGTCTGGCATTTATGTTGGTCACTTGTTCCCCGGATAGTTTAGTTACGTAGCCAATTGTGGAACTTTCTTGCTAAAATTTTTAAGAATACTAATTGGGTTAAACCAATTAGTTCTTATTAATTATAACGATTATCAATTAACAATCAATTCAGAACTGGCACGGACTTGGGGAATCCGACTGTCTAATTAAAACAAAGCATTGTGATGGCCCTAGCGGGTGTTGACACAATGTGATTTCTGCCCAGTGCTCTGAATGTCAAAGTGAAGAAATTCAAGTAAGCGCGGGTCAACGGCGGGAGTAACTATGACTCTCTTAAGGTAGCCAAATGCCTCGTCATCTAATTAGTCACAAATATTCGCGCATTGTGGTCGCATAGTCATTCCGCGTGTTTTCTGCACGAAAAAGGTGGTGGGAAGGCCAAAATCGCGATTTTCCACCCCAGACATTTCGAGAACGTTCGACGTGCTGAGACAGAGGCGCTCTCTCGGGCGCCCCGTGTGTCAGGCCAATTTCGGCAATAAAACTCCTATTCCATTGCTAAAAATAGCACAAATATTCGCGCATTGTGGTCGCATAGTCATTCCGCGTGTTTTCTGCACGAAAAAGGTGGTGGGAAGGCCAAAATCGCGATTTTCCACCCCAGACATTTCGAGAACGTTCGACGTGCTGAGACAGAGGCGCTCTCTCGGGCGCCCCGTGTGTCAGGCCAATTTCGGCAATAAAACTCATACTTCATCGTTGTGAGAGAGGCGCTCTCTCTCGAGTGGCGCCTGCCTTATCTAGATAACATTTTGACAGCAGCGCGGTTCGCGTCTGCACTAAATTTGAACCGGTTCGTGTCTCCGCAAATTGGTTGGTTTTTTTGGAAATCAGCTGATTTCATTCCGCCAGAGGGCGACTACTCCAGGATTCATAGCATACATTCGGCGACTCCTCATCGCTGTATCACTCCGCCAGAGGGCGGCGACTCCTAAAACTATTGCCTACATTTCGGCGACACCTCGTCGTCGATTTTTGTCAGCAGAGGGAAAGGAAATAAATAGTTCACTCACACAGTTAGCCGGCTGTGCTTGTTGGTGGTGCTGTCGCCATGGGTGACAATAGCAACACCGGCAGCATGGAAGTGGACAACGCGGCTGTAGCCGCACTCAAAAAATGCACTTGGCAGGTTCTGAAGCCGAGAGTCTTACCAAAAGGAGTCAAAAGGAGTCTACCTCCCGGGTCGCCAGAGGCAATTAGAGGCGTAAAGAAAATCATCGTGGAGAAACGGGAAAAATCTCCCAGCCCAACCCCGAGCTCCTCGAGCTCCTCGAGCCCCTCAAACATCTCTTCACCTGAGGAAGGTGAGATAACTCGCCCTTACATTTTTCCTAAAAAGACCATAAAGAATAAGGCTGCCGTGAATCAAGACAAAAAGATGGATATTGGTCCTAGCACCTCTAACCGCTTCGCTTCTCTGCCGGTAGAGAGCAGCAATGAAAAGACCGTCGATAATGCCGAACCTAAAGCAGCACCCAAGCCCCCTCCAATCTTTGTGCCGGATGTAGAAAACATTGGCGAATTTTTAAACGAACTGCGCACATTGGTGAATTCCGATACTTTCTCTTACAAGGCAACGGGAAGAGGCAACATCAGGCTGATGCCGAAGGACAGCACCACTTACCGAAAAATTGTTGCTCACCTGGACAACTGTCAAGTAGCTTTCCGTACCTTCCAACTGAAGGAAGAGCGAGCTTTCCGCATTGTTGTCAAAGGACTACACCATACTACACCAATTGAGGAGGTCAAGCAAGCCTTTGTGAATCTCGGCCACAATGTGCGTGATGCTAAAAATGCAGTATCAAGAGTAACAAAAATGCCATTGTCGATGTTTTTCGTCAACCTCGAACCAGCTCCAACAAACAAGAAAGTCTTCGAAACCAACAGACTGTGCCATGCCGTCGTCTCCATTGAGGAGCCAAAAAAGTTCGACGGAGTGGTACAATGCTTCCGCTGCCAAGCTTTTGGGCATACTAAGAGGTACTGCAAACTCCAACATGTCTGTGTCAAATGCGGATTATCACACGACTCCCTGAATTGCATGAAGGCAAAGGAAGACCCACCTGTGTGCGGAAATTGTGGTGATGAACACACCGCCTCCTACCGCGGTTGTAGAGTCTACGTAGAAGCCAAGAAGCGCTTCAGCCCTAAGCCTAAGGCAGTAACTACTTCTTCATCCAATCCTGCTCCACACGCAAATTTCCCAGCGAGCAGTGCCGCGAACCAAACAGGGAATCACAAATACAGTTACGCCAACGTTGCTAGGGCTGCCGCGGCTGGAAACTTCGACAATAATGGCCAGTCCCCCCTTGATGCCTTGGAGGAGAGAATGATGCGCCGAATGGAATCCATGATGAACTCCATGTTCAATCAGTTCCAAAACTTAGTGATGACAATGCTCTCCAACCAGAACAATCATAAATGTCCATAAACACCCAACTTATAATATGGAATGCGAACGGCTTGGCTCGGAGCAAGCCCGAGGTCGAGCATTATATAAAGACCAACCAAGTAGACATCTTACTCGTGTCCGAGACACACTTCACCACCAGATCCCACTTTACCATTCCCGGCTACGAAATAATCAACGCATTGCACCCTGGCGACCGGATGCGTGGAGGAGCCTCTATTATCATCAGACGCGGCATTCAATACGAGGAGCTCGAGCCCGTACAACTGGAATGGATGCAGTGTGCGAAAATCCACCTTATAACGTCGCAAGGCAAAATTACCATCGCCTCCGCATACCTCCCTCCAAGATACACACTGAGCCAAAGTGATCTGTCCGACGTACTACTGAATCTGGGTCCTAGATTCTTAATCGGAGGCGACTTCAACGCAAAACATACCTGGTGGGGATCACGAACCGTCAACCCGAAAGGAAGCACACTTCTTGGATGCATCAGGGCACTGGGTTGCACCGTCTATTCAACTGGAGAGCCTACCTACTGGCCCACCGACCCAGCCAAAATTCCGGACCTCTTGGACTTTGCATTCAGCAGAGGAGTTGACCCCACAAAAATATCTACGGCTGCATGCCATGATCTTACATCCGATCACAGCATGGTCAAGATTTTGTATAACAACTCCTATCTGAGAAATCCAACTGTAGTCAAGCTCATCAGACGGAATACAAACATCCCGATTTTTAAGTCTTGGCTAGAAAATCATGTAGACCCCCAGCCAGTTCTAGAAAGTCCAATAGACATCGACGAAGCGGTGGAGTACCTCACCAGACAGGTTCATCTGGCAGCAAGCATCGCAACTCCAGAGGCTGAAACCACGCGAACGGTGCACACCAGAGGCCACAGAGACAACTATCTCTGGTCAACCGAGCTGGCAACAATGGTAAGCGAAAAACGGCGTTTGAGGAGGGTCTGGCAGCTTAGTAGAAGACGGTCAGACAAAACAATCTACAACAGGGCTTGTAAAGACCTTAGCAGGATGCTTCTTGATCTAAAAAGCAAGTCCCTAGAAGCTTACCTCGCGGACCTTGAACCCTGTAGTGCACACCACAAGCTTTGGAATGCAACAAAGTATTTAAAGCGACCCACACGGAGGATAGCCCCGGTCAGATCATCAACTGGAGCTTGGTGTCGTTCAGACCAGGAAAAAGCAAACGCCTTTGCCGACCACTTAAAGAGTAGTTTCCAGCCATTCGACCTGTGCGACCCAGTGGACCATCAAGAGACTCTTCATTTCCTGGATGTGGCGTGTCCCATGGACTTGCCCATTCCAGAAATCGACTGCGAGGAGATAGAGGAGGAGATAGCAACACTCAAACCATCAAAGTCTCCCGGGTATGATCGCCTGGATGCCGCTGCTCTGAAGTTCATGCCGCCGAACTGCATCGGAAACCTAAAGTTCATCATGAACCAAAGTCTAAGACTCGGTCATTTCCCAACACAATGGAAATGTGCCGAAGTTATCGTCATCGCCAAACCAGGTAAGCCTGAGGCCGAACTGGGATCATACAGGCCCATCAGCCTCCTGTCAATTCTCTCAAAAATCCTGGAAAAATTATTCCTGAGGAGATTGATGCCTATATTAGAAGAACAACATGTTATCCCAGATCACCAGTTTGGCTTCAGGCGAGCTCACGGGACTATACAGCAGTGTCACAGGGTAGTCAGCTGCATTCTAGACTCCTTCGAGACTAAAAGGTTCTGCTCTGCAGCGTTCCTAGACGTCAGGCAAGCGTTTGACAGAGTATGGCACCAGGGCCTACTGTTCAAATTAAAGCACAGCCTGCCTACCCCTTACTATCTTCTACTAAAGGGCTACCTCGAAAATAGAAGATTTTACGTAAGGTGCAAACATCAGGAATCGCCTATCCACGAAGTGGCCGCCGGAGTTCCCCAAGGCAGCGTGCTAAGTCCTATACTATACTCGGTGTATACCGCGGACATGCCCATTCCCTCTGGTAGCCACAGCATGGTATGCACATACGCGGATGACACGGCTTTCTTAGTCTCCGAAGACTCCCTGCCAATGGCTGCGCAAGGCCTACAACAAGCTCTGTCCAACATAGAACCATGGCTAAAGAGATGGAATATCATTATCAACCCAGAGAAGTCTACGCATATAACCTTCTCTCTAAGGCCAGGAATATCCCCAGCGGTTTTGTTAAACAATGCTGCCATACCACAACAGCCTTCAGTCAAATATCTGGGCCTGACACTGGACCGTAGACTAACATGGAAGGATCACATAGTGGCCAAAACAAAGCTAATGAAACTAAAAAGCCGGCAAATGTGGTGGTTATTGCAAAGAAGGAGTAAATTATCCTTAAAAAACAAATTGCTCCTTTATAATAGCATAATCAAACCAGCGTGGATTTATGGCATTGAAATATGGGGCACTGCAGCCAGTTCAAATTTAAAAAAACTAGAAAGAGCAGAAAACAGAATCCTGCGTCAAATTCTAAATGCGCCGTTCTACGTACGTAACACCACAATAAAGAGGGACTTAAAGCTTCCCACAGTGGTAGAAGAGGTAGCTAAATTCAGCAGAAGGCATCTGGATAAAATGGTAGCCCACATAAACCCACTCGCAACCAGAGTGCTGGATGGACAACCTCGGAGGTTAAAAAGACGACACCCTGCGGACCTGCCCTTCAGGGTCCCTTGATCCTAAGGCATCATAATTGATGTAACCACCAAAACTGACACACAAACTCACTAATCCACTCACACCTATCTTGTATAATCTTAATACACCTCAAAACACAAAATATTGTTACCTCACACTCAATTTTATCAAAAAATTTAATCTATTGCCCACCGGGCAGACGTAAATATAAAGTATCATATCAAAAAAAAAAAAAAAAAAAATCTAATTAGTGACGCGCATGAATGGATTAACGAGATTCCTACTGTCCCTATCTACTATCTAGCGAAACCACAGCCAAGGGAACGGGCTTGGAATAATTAGCGGGGAAAGAAGACCCTTTTGAGCTTGACTCTAATCTGGCAGTGTAAGGAGACATAAGAGGTGTAGAATAAGTGGGAGATATTAGACTTCGGTTTGGTATCGCCAATGAAATACCACTACTCTTATTGTTTCCTTACTTACTTGATTAAATGGAACGTGTATCATTTCCTAGCCATTATACGGATATATTTATTATATCTTATGGTATTGGGTTTTGATGCAAGCTTCTTGATCAAAGTATCACGAGTTTGTTATATAATCGCAAACAAATTCTTTAATAAAACGGTGCATTTATGTATTTTTGATTTGAAAATTTGGTATAACTCCAATTACTCAGGTATGATCCAATTCAAGGACATTGCCAGGTAGGGAGTTTGACTGGGGCGGTACATCTCTCAAATAATAACGGAGGTGTCCCAAGGCCAGCTCAGTGCGGACAGAAACCACACATAGAGCAAAAGGGCAAATGCTGACTTGATCTCGGTGTTCAGTACACACAGGGACAGCAAAAGCTCGGCCTATCGATCCTTTTGGTTTAAAGAGTTTTTAACAAGAGGTGTCAGAAAAGTTACCATAGGGATAACTGGCTTGTGGCGGCCAAGCGTTCATAGCGACGTCGCTTTTTGATCCTTCGATGTCGGCTCTTCCTATCATTGTGAAGCAAAATTCACCAAGCGTTGGATTGTTCACCCATGCAAGGGAACGTGAGCTGGGTTTAGACCGTCGTGAGACAGGTTAGTTTTACCCTACTAATGACAAAACGTTGTTGCGACAGCATTCCTGCGTAGTACGAGAGGAACCGCAGGTACGGACCAATGGCACAATACTTGTTCGAGCGAACAGTGGTATGACGCTACGTCCGTTGGATTATGCCTGAACGCCTCTAAGGTCGTATCCGTGCTGGACTGCAATGATAAATAAGGGGCAATTTGCATTGTATGGCTTCTAAACCATTTAAAGTTTATAATTTACTTTATAAACGACAATGGATGTGATGCCAATGTAATTTGTAACATAGTAAATTGGGAGGATCTTTGATCACCTGATGCCGCGCTAGTTACATATAAAAGCATTATTTAATACAATGACAAAGCCTAGAATCAATTGTAAACGACTTTTGTAACAGGCAAGGTGTTGTAAGTGGTTGAGCAGCTGCCATACTGCGATCCACTGAAGCTTATCCTTTGCTTGATGATTCGATAATAAAGATGTTGCAAAGCGGGCATAATCATTATGCTTGCTTGCAGCATCGCACGCCACTTTGTTTGTGGTGTGTAAGGTAGGGAAGAAGAAATATAAAAGACCTAAATTGGAAACATCAATATATAAGTAAATATTGAACAAACAAAATGTATCGTCATCTTATTAGTGACGCGATGATAAAGTGGCAAACATATTCCATGTATAAATATTCCTATGGTATTAAAATTCAAGTAAAGAGGACATATATAAAAGTTTGTATATATGGTTCATTCAATGGTAGCAGCGGTTGGTTGGTTGGTGTCTGCTCCTCTTATTGTTCAAAACTTATGTTATGGTAGCAAGTCTATATCGTCATATTATTAGTGACGCGAAAAAGTAGTGGCAAAACATATTCCATGTATAAATAAATATTCCTATGGTATTGAAATTCAAGTAAAGAGGCCATTCAAGTAAAGAGGACTTATATAAATATAAGTATATGTTCCTTCAATGGTAGCAGCGCGGTTGGTTGGTTGGTGTGTCTGCTCCTCTTATTGTTCAAAACTTATGTTATGGTAGCAAGACTGTATCGTCATATTATTAGTGACGCGAAAAAGTAGTGGCAAAACATATTCCATGTATAAATATTCCTATGGTATTGAAATTCAAGTAAAGAGGACATATAAAATTACTATCAATGGTAGCAGTGGTTGGTTGGTTGGTGGTTGGTTGGCGGCTGCTCCTATTATTGTTCAAGACTTATGTTATGGTAGCAAGTCTGTATCGTCATATTAATTATTAGTGACGCGAAAAAGTAGTGGAAATCATATTCCATGTATAAATAGATTCCTATGGTAATGAAATTTTCAAGTAAAGAGAGGACCATTCAAGTAAGAGGACATATAAAAAGTAAGTATATGTTCCTCCAATGGTAGCAGTGGTTGGTTGGTTGGCGGCTGATCCTCTTATTGTTCAAAACTTATTTTATCAATATGAGTTTGGCAATACAATAAAGAAGACCAATCTAATCCATATAAAACTAAATGTATTATATGGATATGCTTAGGAAACCCATATATATTCATAAAAAAAAATTATGTATAGAAAATTATACATATATCTTTTATATAAATGAATCGTATGGATATCGCCTTATGGTAGGTATAATAACTTTTTAAGGCATAATAATGTATAATATAGAAAATATACATTGAAATATAAATGCATTTTTATAGATATGGCGGCATATAAGTGCCATATACACAAGAATAAATAATAGAATTTACCAATATATAATTAAAATGAGATATATAAACCTAGTGAGGGGCTGCACTAGTATATGAATCGTATGGATATGGCTTATAGGTATAATACCTATAAGGCATAATAATGTATAATATAATAAATATAAATTAAGATATGAATGAATTATATAAATATGGCATAGAAATGCCATATACATAAGAATAAATGGTAGAATTTACCCATATATCACTGAAACACGATATATAAACCAAATGATAGCTGGCACTAGTACTGTAAACATGCACGCAATAGTGCGTGGGGTAAAAAACTACTATAGGGAGGTGGTCGTTGGCGGGCCCCTCCTCGTATTGGTCAAAACTTATGTTATGCATATGAATTTGTCAATACTATATAGAACGCCAAGCATATCCATATAAACTATGGATATGCATAGAAATCCATACAAAAATAAAAAAAAATTATGTATAGAAAAATATACATATATTTATATAAGTGAATCGTATGGATATGGCTTATAGGTATAATACCTATAAGGCATAATAATGTATAACAAGTAAATATACATTGAAATGTGAATGCATTGTATGGATATGGCATATAAATGCCATATATATAGAAATAAATTGTATATCAATGATATAACAATTATAAACCTAGTGAGGGGCGGCACTAGTGAATGAATCGTATGGATATGGCTTATAGGTATAATACCTATAAGGCATAATAATGTATAATATAATAAATATACATTAAGATATGAATGGATTGTATAAATATGGCATAGAAATGCCATATACATAAGAATAAATGGTAGAATTTACCCATATATCACTGAAACACGATATATAAACCTAGTGATAGCTGGCACTAGTACTGTAAACAGGCACGCAGTAGTGCGTGGGGTAAAAAACTACTATAGGGAGGTGGTCGTTGGCGGGCCCCTCCTCGTATTGGTCAAAACTTATGTTATGCATATGAATTTGTCAATACTATATAGAACGCCAAGCATATCCATATAAACTATGGATATGCATAGAAATCCATACAAAAGTAAAAAAAAATTATGTATAGAAAAATATACATATATTTATATAAGTGAATCGTATGGATATGGCTTATAGGTATAATACCTATAAGGCATAATAATGTATAACAAGTAAATATACATTGAAATGTGAATGCATTGTATGGATATGGCATATAAATGCCATATATATAGAAATAAATTGTATATCAATGATATAACAATTATAAACCTAGTGAGGGGCGGCACTAGTGAATGAATCGTATGGATATGGCTTATAGGTATAATACCTATAAGGCATAATAATGTATAATATAATAAATATACATTAAGATATGAATGGATTGTATAAATATGGCATAGAAATGCCATATACATAAGAATAAATGGTAGAATTTACCCATATATCACTGAAACACGATATATAAACCTAGTGATAGCTGGCACTAGTACTGTAAACAGGCACGCAGTAGTGCGTGGGGTAAAAAACTACTATAGGGAGGTGGTCGTTGGCGGGCCCCTCCTCGTATTGGTCAAAACTTATGTTATGCATATGAATTTGTCAATACTATATAGAACGCCAAGCATATCCATATAAACTATGGATATGCATAGAAATCCATACAAAAGTAAAAAAAAATTATGTATAGAAAAATATACATATATTTATATAAGTGAATCGTATGGATATGGCTTATAGGTATAATACCTATAAGGCATAATAATGTATAACAAGTAAATATACATTGAAATGTGAATGCATTGTATGGATATGGCATATAAATGCCATATATATAGAAATAAATTGTATATCAATGATATAACAATTATAAACCTAGTGAGGGGCGGCACTAGTGAATGAATCGTATGGATATGGCTTATAGGTATAATACCTATAAGGCATAATAATGTATAATATAATAAATATACATTAAGATATGAATGGATTGTATAAATATGGCATAGAAATGCCATATACATAAGAATAAATGGTAGAATTTACCCATATATCACTGAAACACGATATATAAACCTAGTGATAGCTGGCACTAGTACTGTAAACAGGCACGCAGTAGTGCGTGGGGTAAAAAACTACTATAGGGAGGTGGTCGTTGGCGGGCCCCTCCTCGTATTGGTCAAAACTTATGTTATGCATATGAATTTGTCAATACTATATAGAACGCCAAGCATATCCATATAAACTATGGATATGCATAGAAATCCATACAAAAGTAAAAAAAAATTATGTATAGAAAAATATACATATATTTATATAAGTGAATCGTATGGATATGGCTTATAGGTATAATACCTATAAGGCATAATAATGTATAACAAGTAAATATACATTGAAATGTGAATGCATTGTATGGATATGGCATATAAATGCCATATATATAGAAATAAATTGTATATCAATGATATAACAATTATAAACCTAGTGAGGGGCGGCACTAGTGAATGAATCGTATGGATATGGCTTATAGGTATAATACCTATAAGGCATAATAATGTATAATATAATAAATATACATTAAGATATGAATGGATTGTATAAATATGGCATAGAAATGCCATATACATAAGAATAAATGGTAGAATTTACCCATATATCACTGAAACACGATATATAAACCTAGTGATAGCTGGCACTAGTACTGTAAACAGGCACGCAGTAGTGCGTGGGGTAAAAAACTACTATAGGGAGGTGGTCGTTGGCGGGCCCCTCCTCGTATTGGTCAAAACTTATGTTATGCATATGAATTTGTCAATACTATATAGAACGCCAAGCATATCCATATAAACTATGGATATGCATAGAAATCCATACAAAAGTAAAAAAAAATTATGTATAGAAAAATATACATATATTTATATAAGTGAATCGTATGGATATGGCTTATAGGTATAATACCTATAAGGCATAATAATGTATAACAAGTAAATATACATTGAAATGTGAATGCATTGTATGGATATGGCATATAAATGCCATATATATAGAAATAAATTGTATATCAATGATATAAAAATTATAAACCTAGTGAGGGGCGGCACTAGTGAATGAATCGTATGGATATGGCTTATAGGTATAATACCTATAAGGCATAATAATGTATAATATAATAAATATACATTAAGATATGAATGGATTGTATAAATATGGCATAGAAATGCCATATACATAAGAATAAATGGTAGAATTTACCCATATATCACTGAAACACGATATATAAACCTAGTGATAGCTGGCACTAGTACTGTAAACAGGCACGCAGTAGTGCGTGGGGTAAAAAACTACTATAGGGAGGTGGTCGTTGGCGGGCCCCTCCTCGTATTGGTCAAAACTTATGTTATGCATATGAATTTGTCAATACTATATAGAACGCCAAGCATATCCATATAAACTATGGATATGCATAGAAATCCATACAAAAGTAAAAAAAAATTATGTATAGAAAAATATACATATATTTATATAAGTGAATCGTATGGATATGGCTTATAGGTATAATACCTATAAGGCATAATAATGTATAACAAGTAAATATACATTGAAATGTGAATGCATTGTATGGATATGGCATATAAATGCCATATATATAGAAATAAATTGTATATCAATGATATAACAATTATAAACCTAGTGAGGGGCGGCACTAGTGAATGAATCGTATGGATATGGCTTATAGGTATAATACCTATAAGGCATAATAATGTATAATATAATAAATATACATTAAGATATGAATGGATTGTATAAATATGGCATAGAAATGCCATATACATAAGAATAAATGGTAGAATTTACCCATATATCACTGAAACATGATATATAAACCTAGTGATAGCTGGCACTAGTACTGTAAACAGGCACGCAGTAGTGCGTGGGGTAAAAAACTACTATAGGGAGGTGGTCGTTGGCGGGCCCCTCCTCGTATTGGTCAAAACTTATGTTATGCGTAAACATATGATTTTGTCAATACTATAAAGAAAACTTGT
>NW_023665690.1:22500-37500 GCF_014743375.2 Drosophila subpulchrella
ATCCGTTATGGAAAATTCATCATTAAAATTGTAATATTTAAAACAATATTATGATAATAGTGTGCATTTTTTCCATATAAGGACATTGTAATCTATTAGCATACAAAATTTATCATAAAATATAACTTATAGTTTATTCAAATTAATTTGCTTGCATTTTAACACAGAATAAATGTTATTAATTTGATAAAGTGCTGATAGATTTATATGAATACAGTGCGTTAATTTTTCGGAATTATATAATGGCATAATTATCATTGATTTTTGTGTTTATTATATGCACTTGTATGATTAACAATGCGAAAGATTCAGGATACCTTCGGGACCCGTCTTGAAACACGGACCAAGGAGTCTAACATATGTGCAAGTTATTGGGATATAAACCTAATAGCGTAATTAACTTGACTAATAATGGGATTAGTTTTTTAACTATTTATAGCTAATTAACACAATCCCGGGGCGTTCTATATAGTTATGTATAATGATATTTATATTATTTATGCCTCTAACTGGAACGTACCTTGAGCATATATGCTGTGACCCGAAAGATGGTGAACTATACTTGATCAGGTTGAAGTCAGGGGAAACCCTGATGGAAGACCGAAACAGTTCTGACGTGCAAATCGATTGTCAGAATTGAGTATAGGGGCGAAAGACCAATCGAACCATCTAGTAGCTGGTTCCTTCCGAAGTTTCCCTCAGGATAGCTGGTGCATTTTAATGTTATATAAAATAATCTTATCTGGTAAAGCGAATGATTAGAGGCCTTAGGGTCGAAACGATCTTAACCTATTCTCAAACTTTAAATGGGTAAGAACCTTAACTTTCTTGATATGAAGTTCAAGGTTATGATATAATGTGCCCAGTGGGCCACTTTTGGTAAGCAGAACTGGCGCTGTGGGATGAACCAAACGTAATGTTACGGTGCCCAAATTAACAACTCATGCAGATACCATGAAAGGCGTTGGTTGCTTAAAACAGCAGGACGGTGATCATGGAAGTCGAAATCCGCTAAGGAGTGTGTAACAACTCACCTGCCGAAGCAACTAGCCCTTAAAATGGATGGCGCTTAAGTTGTATACCTATACATTACCGCTAAAGTAGATGATTTATATTACTTGTGATATAAATTTTGAAACTTTAGTGAGTAGGAAGGTACAATGGTATGCGTAGAAGTGTTTGGCGTAAGCCTGCATGGAGCTGCCATTGGTACAGATCTTGGTGGTAGTAGCAAATAATCGAATGAGACCTTGGAGGACTGAAGTGGAGAAGGGTTTCGTGTGAACAGTGGTTGATCACGAGTTAGTCGGTCCTAAGTTCAAGGCGAAAGCCGAAAATTTTCAAGTAAAACACAAATGCCATACAAATATAATTATATTATATAAATCAAGCTAATTAATATACTTGAATAATTTTGAACGAAAGGGAATACGGTTCCAATTCCGTAACCTGTTGAGTATCCGTTTGTTATTAAATATGGGCCTCGTGCTCATCCTGGCAACAGGAACGACCATAAAGAAGCCGTCGAGAGATATCGGAAGAGTTTTCTTTTCTGTTTTATAGCCGTACTACCATGGAAGTCTTTCGCAGAGAGATATGGTAGATGGGCTAGAAGAGCATGACATATACTGTTGTGTCGATATTTTCTCCTCGGACCTTGAAAATTTATGGTGGGGACACGCAAACTTCTCAACAGGCCGTACCAATATCCGCAGCTGGTCTCCAAGGTGAAGAGTCTCTAGTCGATAGAATAATGTAGGTAAGGGAAGTCGGCAAATTAGATCCGTAACTTCGGGATAAGGATTGGCTCTGAAGATTGAGATAGTCGGGCTTGATTGGGAAACAATAACATGGTTTATGTGCTCGTTCTGGGTAAATAGAGTGTCTGGCATTTATGTTGGTCACTTGTTCCCCGGATAGTTTAGTTACGTAGCCAATTGTGGAACTTTCTTGCTAAAATTTTTAAGAATACTAATTGGGTTAAACCAATTAGTTCTTATTAATTATAACGATTATCAATTAACAATCAATTCAGAACTGGCACGGACTTGGGGAATCCGACTGTCTAATTAAAACAAAGCATTGTGATGGCCCTAGCGGGTGTTGACACAATGTGATTTCTGCCCAGTGCTCTGAATGTCAAAGTGAAGAAATTCAAGTAAGCGCGGGTCAACGGCGGGAGTAACTATGACTCTCTTAAGGTAGCCAAATGCCTCGTCATCTAATTAGTGACGCGCATGAATGGATTAACGAGATTCCTACTGTCCCTATCTACTCACAGTCGGTGTTTGGTTGCTCGCGAGAACAGACGTGTTTTTCCGTACGCTCCGCGAGTAAAGTGCATTTAGGCAGTAAAACAACAGGTACATTGTTGAAAATAGTGCGAAAATTCGTGTTTCGTGCTTGCGAACACAGTGCGTGTGTTTTCCGTTTGAAATTCTGCGGAAATCGGGCGATATTCGCGTTTTTCTTTTTGGAAATTTTCCATTAAGACACGTGTGTCGCGAGAGAGGCGCTCTCTCGAGAGAGGCGTTTGCCTAATTTAGGCACATTTTGTCGCCCACAGCTGTGCGGTTTGTGTCTCCGCTGAACTTGGATCAGCTGATCAGCTGACCGAGCTTTTGAGAACCAGCTGATAGGAAGGGGTAAGTCTCGAATATCAAAGAGCTTACTTAGTAAGGCCGATAACCGGCAGATGGCGCCACCAAAAATGGTGGTCGACGAGTCCGGGAGCGAAAGTGCGAGCAGCCGTGGAAGCAGCTCGGGCAGAGGGCGCGCCAGAGGCAAGCGCAACAAAGCGCCGCTGAGGGAGGCCTCGAGGTGCAAAGTGTTGGCGCTGGATGCAACCGCCGCTGCCCCTGCCGACGCCTTTGCCGCTGCCCCCGCCGCTGCCCCCGCCGCTGACGCTGCCGCAGTCGCAGCCGCTGCCGCTGCCGCAGCCGCTGCCGCTGCCGCCGCCGCTGCCCCGCCGCTGCCCCGCCGCTGCCCCCGCCGACGCTGCCACAGTCGCAGCCGCTGCTGATGGAGGGACCTTCGTCGTGCCAGCCAGCATAGAGAAATCCTTCTCGGACAGGGAATGGAGGGGAAACGGAGCCGTTGCTGCCGAGATGGGCGACATCCGTGCGGATATCCTGAGGATGTCCCACGTAGCGAGCCCTACCGTGAGCATTAAGACGCAGTTGTTGGCAAACCGCTACGAGGAGGTCGTCGGAGCCCTGCTGATCCGCATCGGAGTGCTGGAGGATCGCTTGAAGAGGCAGACACCGGTCGCCTCGGCCTGCCTCATATGCAGCCACCGCTGCTAGAGG
Source organism: Drosophila subpulchrella (assembly GCF_014743375.2). Taxonomy (NCBI): domain Eukaryota; kingdom Metazoa; phylum Arthropoda; class Insecta; order Diptera; family Drosophilidae; genus Drosophila; species Drosophila subpulchrella. The sequence continues at coordinate 25,809 of NW_023665690.1, forward strand.
CGCGCACCTAGTCGCCTCACCTGCTGCCCCTGTTGCCCCCCTTGCCCCCGTACCCGCACCGCGGAAGATTCGGGAGACATGGTCGGCTGTCGTTGCGTGCGACGACCCGGCCCTGTCAGGCAGGCAAATCGCTGAGAAGATCCGCAAGGAGGTAGCGCCCGCTCTGGGCGTACGAGTACACGAGGTGCGTGAGCTGAAGCGGGGCGGCGCGATCATTCGCACGCCTTCGCAGGCGGAGATGACGAAGGTCGTCGCCTCCGCAAAGTTCGCCGAGGTGGGCCTGAAGGTGTCGAGGAACACCGCTGCGAAGCCGCGTGTTACGGTCCAGGATGTGGACACCTCCGTGGGACCGGACGAGTTTATGATGGAGCTCAGGGAGAAGAACTTCGAAGAGATGAGCCTCAAGGAGTTCCAGAAGGCGGTTGTCCTGGCGACCAAGCCCTGGTCAGCTGCTGACGGTGCCACAATCAATGTGACGCTGGAGGTAGACGACCAGGCGCTGGCCGTTCTCGAGGGCGGGAGAGTATACATTAAGTGGTTTTCCTACCGCTGCCGCTCTCAGGTGCGAACCTACGCGTGCCACCGATGCCTTGGCTTTGACCACAAGGTCAATGAGTGTCGGTACGCCCGAGAGAAGCAGGTCTGCCGCCAGTGCGGACAGAACGACCACGTCGCGGCGAAGTGCAGAAATGCGGTGGACTGCCGCAACTGCCGTCACAAGGGTATGCCCTCGGGGCATTATATGCTTTCGGGTGGCTGCCCGATATACGGCGCGCTGCTAGCCAGGGTGCAAGCTAGACATTGATAATGTTTAGCTTCATCCAAGCGAATTGTGGTCGAGGCCGTTGCGCTGTCATCGAGCTTGCCAAGCAGATGAGAGATGCTGGCCACCTGTTCGCACTAGTCCAGGAGCCCTACGTGGACGCTGGCAAGCGACTCACTGGACTGCCTGGAGGAATGAGGATATTCGCCGATAGGAGGAAGAAAGCTGCCATCATCGTGGACGACCCATCTGCCATCTGCATGCCCATCGAGGCTTTGACGACGGACTACGGAGTGTGCGTGAGTGTCACAGGAAGATATGGCACAATCTTTCTGGCCTCCGTATACTGCCAGCATCTAGCTGCTCTGGAGCCCTACACTGACTACCTGGATACGGTTCTGCTATTAGCTAGCAGAACACCGACAATCCTCGGACTTGATGCTAACGCAGTCTCCCCTATGTGGTTCAGCAAATCCCCAGACAACTCTGGAGACCGCCTGAACCGCGAACGGGGACAGCTCATGAACGAGTGGATAATCGCAAGCGGTGCCAGTGTACTGAATACGGCCAGCCAGGTGTTCACGTTCGATAATCACCGCTCTAGAAGTGATATCGACGTGACCTTCGCCAACGAAGCGGCGCGAGTATGGGCAACCTACGATTGGAGAGTTGACTTCTGGGAGCTGAGTGACCACAACATTATCACTGTTGAGGTTACTCCAGATCCGAGCAGTACCGTTGAGAGCCTAGCTCCGGTACCGCAATGGAAGCTCTCCAATGCAAGTTGGCGAAGATTCAGTGTAGAGTTAAGGAGTGCAGCACAGAGTCTCGAGGAACTGGAGGAATCGCCGTTGGACGACCATGTGTCTGCCCTTCGCTCCATCGTACACGATGTGTGCGACAGGGTGATAGGGCGCAGGATACCTGCAGCGAGGGGAAACGTAATATGGTGGAATCCTGAGCTGAGTACCAAGCGCCAAGAGGTCCGGAGACTGAGGCGTAGGCTGCAGGCAGCTCGCCGGAGTGGCACCGACGATGCTGAGCAACTTGCCGCTGGACTGAGATTTGCCTCAGGCCAGTACAAGAAGCTTATCTTGACGACAAAGGAGCAAAACTGGCGGGACTTCGTGGGACGGCACAAGGATGATCCATGGGGGCACGTATACCGAATATGCCGAGGCCGGAAGAAGACAGCCGATCTCGGATGTCTCCGGTCGAACGGCGCGCTTTCCGTAACTTGGCACGACTGCGCAAGTGTGCTTCTCCGCAACTTTTTCCCTGTTGCGGAGTCGACGACACGAGAAGACATACCCCCTGGTGCCCCACCGATCCTCGAAGCCTTCGAGGTGGCAACCAGCGTCGCGAGGCTGAGAAGCCGGCGATCGCCGGGTATGGATGGCATCACGGGCGGTATTGTCAAGGAGGTATGGCGTGCCATCCCTCAGCACCTGACGAAGCTGTACTCTCGGTGCATCTCGGAAGGATACTTTCCGGCCGAGTGGAAGCACCCGAGAGTGATACCGCTGGTAAAGGGGCCAGATAAGGACAGGAGCGATCCTGCCTCTTATCGCGGCATATGCCTTTTGCCAGTGTTCGGAAAGGCGCTTGAGGGAATCATGGTGAATCGGCTGAAGGATGTGCTACCGGATGGCTGCAGATGGCAATTCGGATTCAGGCCTGGACGCTGCGTGGAGGATGCGTGGATGCACGCCAAAAACACCGTCGCCAACAGTCGCGAGAGGAGGGTCCTTGGAATCTTTGTCGATTTCAAGGGAGCCTTCGACAACGTGGAGTGGAGTGCGGTGCTGGATCGGCTTGTCGACGTAGGCTGTCGAGAAATCGACTTGTGGAAAAGCTATTTTTCCGGCCGTAGCGCAAGCATCATCAGCAGGTATGAAGCAGCCACAGTTGCGGTTACACGGGGCTGCCCGCAAGGGTCCGTCAGTGGTCCATTTATTTGGAATTTACTGATGGATGTGCTGCTTCAGCGCTTGGAGCCACATTGTGCTCTGAGCGCGTTTGCAGATGATCTTCTGCTTTTCGTCGACGGGAATTCCCGTGCCGATCTGGAGCGGAAGGGCGAGCAGTTGATGGACATCGTGGGAGCCTGGGGAGCTGAGGTTGGAGTGAGTGTGTCAACCAGCAAGACGGCAATAATGTTGCTGAAAGGACAGCTTTCACGCACGAGGAGACCGACGGTACGGTTTGCTGGAGCAAGCCTGCCTTACGTCACCAAATGCCGGTACCTTGGCATCTTAGTCGGCGAGCGGTTGAGTTTTCTCCCGCATATCTCTGCTCTCAGAGATCGGCTGGCTGGAGTTGCCGGAGGACTAGCGCGGGTGCTTCGAGTCGATTGGGGGCTCAGCTCCCGTGCTAAGAGGACGATTTACAGCGGACTCATGGTCCCCTGTGCACTCTTTGGTGCCTCGGTCTGGTACAAGGCGGCGAGTAGGGGCAAGTCCCTTAAACTCCTCACCTCGTGCCAGAGGTCCATCCTTTTAGGATGCCTACCGGTATGCCGCACAGTGTCCACGGTGGCACTGCAGGTGCTTGCTGGTGCTCCTCCAATGGATCTGGATGCTCACAGGATCGCCGTGAAGTTCAAGCTGAGGAAGGATGTCCCCCTGGATGAGAGCGACTGGCTCCACGGACAGGACCTGTCCGTGTTGGACTGGAAAGCTAAGATGGCGCTGCTAGACGAACGTCTGCTAAATGAGTGGCAACTCAGATGGGATCGCGCGGAACACGGCTCCGTGACTCGCGAGTTTTTCCCAGAGGCAGCGTTCGTCTACAAGAGGAAAGACTTTGTCTTTACCCTCAAAGCCGGATTCTTGCTGACAGGACACGGGTCGATGAACGCATTTCTGCAAAGCAGGACCCTCAGCACCACGACCGCATGCTCATGTGGCGTGGCAAGAGAGGACTGGCGCCACATACTGTGTGAATGCCGCCTGTACAACGATTTGCGGGACCTGGATGCCCTTGGAGTCGTTCGAGACCAGGGAAGATGGATCGTCGCGGGAGTAGTCGAGACCCCAGAACGGATGCGTCTCCTAGGAGTTTTTGCCGATGCTGCCTTCTCGAGGCGAAGGATGGATGCGACGAGGGAGGAACCACAGGCGCCGGGACGTTAGTCCCACACCTCTTTTGCCGTGTGGTAGCGGCGAAGAATACTGCCACAGCCTGCCATAGCTTGTCGTAGGAGGCGACTAATATGGCAATGGTTGCCTCATCCGAGCTTGTCGGAGCTGAAGGGGTGAGGCTCACCGAGCCTGTAATTTCGGTACCACGGGTTGAGCAGCTCCAAGGCTGCTCATTGAGGTTGGCCCCCTTGTGGGAGTATCGTGGTGGCTGTGGTTGACACCTATATCGCGGGTAGAGTCCTCGGGCTCGACGTGGATGTTGCGTTATACAACTCGGGTGCTGTGACCCACAGAACAGTAGAGATTTTAGATAGATCTCGCCCCTACGCAAGGGGGAGTGCTTGCCCGACAAGTAAGTACTCGAATTGCTACTGGGGTGGATGCTATGTACATAGCTATAGCTTCTAGTCCGGGGCGTTGGTCTGGCGCTTAACCTAGACCCGTGCATTATATACTCACTTGTGGGTATATTAGAATGCCGTGGTTGTAATCCCTTCATTGTGGAACACGCCACGTAAAATAAATTCGGAGGGATCCGAGACACACCTGTCCCTATCTACTATCTAGCGAAACCACAGCCAAGGGAACGGGCTTGGAATAATTAGCGGGGAAAGAAGACCCTTTTGAGCTTGACTCTAATCTGGCAGTGTAAGGAGACATAAGAGGTGTAGAATAAGTGGGAGATATTAGACTTCGGTTTGGTATCGCCAATGAAATACCACTACTCTTATTGTTTCCTTACTTACTTGATTAAATGGAACGTGTATCATTTCCTAGCCATTATACGGATATATTTATTATATCTTATGGTATTGGGTTTTGATGCAAGCTTCTTGATCAAAGTATCACGAGTTTGTTATATAATCGCAAACAAATTCTTTAATAAAACGGTGCATTTATGTATTTTTGATTTGAAAATTTGGTATAACTCCAATTACTCAGGTATGATCCAATTCAAGGACATTGCCAGGTAGGGAGTTTGACTGGGGCGGTACATCTCTCAAATAATAACGGAGGTGTCCCAAGGCCAGCTCAGTGCGGACAGAAACCACACATAGAGCAAAAGGGCAAATGCTGACTTGATCTCGGTGTTCAGTACACACAGGGACAGCAAAAGCTCGGCCTATCGATCCTTTTGGTTTAAAGAGTTTTTAACAAGAGGTGTCAGAAAAGTTACCATAGGGATAACTGGCTTGTGGCGGCCAAGCGTTCATAGCGACGTCGCTTTTTGATCCTTCGATGTCGGCTCTTCCTATCATTGTGAAGCAAAATTCACCAAGCGTTGGATTGTTCACCCATGCAAGGGAACGTGAGCTGGGTTTAGACCGTCGTGAGACAGGTTAGTTTTACCCTACTAATGACAAAACGTTGTTGCGACAGCATTCCTGCGTAGTACGAGAGGAACCGCAGGTACGGACCAATGGCACAATACTTGTTCGAGCGAACAGTGGTATGACGCTACGTCCGTTGGATTATGCCTGAACGCCTCTAAGGTCGTATCCGTGCTGGACTGCAATGATAAATAAGGGGCAATTTGCATTGTATGGCTTCTAAACCATTTAAAGTTTATAATTTACTTTATAAACGACAATGGATGTGATGCCAATGTAATTTGTAACATAGTAAATTGGGAGGATCTTTGATCACCTGATGCCGCGCTAGTTACATATAAAAGCATTATTTAATACAATGACAAAGCCTAGAATCAATTGTAAACGACTTTTGTAACAGGCAAGGTGTTGTAAGTGGTTGAGCAGCTGCCATACTGCGATCCACTGAAGCTTATCCTTTGCTTGATGATTCGATAATAAAGATGTTGCAAGCGGGCATAATCATTATGCTTGCTTGCAGCATCGCACGCCACTTTGTTTGTGGTGTGTAAGGTAGGGAAGAAGAAATATAAAAGACCTAAATTGGAAACATCAATATATAAGTAAATATTGAACAAACAAAATGTATCGTCATCTTATTAGTGACGCGATGATAAAGTGGCAAACATATTCCATGTATAAATATTCCTATGGTATTAAAATTCAAGTAAAGAGGACATATATAAAAGTTTGTATATATGGTTCATTCAATGGTAGCAGCGGTTGGTTGGTTGGTGTCTGCTCCTCTTATTGTTCAAAACTTATGTTATGGTAGCAAGTCTATATCGTCATATTATTAGTGACGCGAAAAAGTAGTGGCAAAACATATTCCATGTATAAATAAATATTCCTATGGTATTGAAATTCAAGTAAAGAGGCCATTCAAGTAAAGAGGACTTATATAAATATAAGTATATATAATGGTAGCAGCGCGGTTGGTTGGTTGGTGTGTCTGCTCCTCTTATTGTTCAAAACTTATGTTATGGTAGCAAGACTGTATCGTCATATTATTAGTGACGCGAAAAAGTAGTGGCAAAACATATTCCATGTATAAATATTCCTATGGTATTGAAATTCAACTAAAGAGGACATATAAAATTACTATCAATGGTAGCAGTGGTTGGTTGGTTGGTGGTTGGTTGGCGGCTGCTCCTATTATTGTTCAAGACTTATGTTATGGTAGCAAGTCTGTATCGTCATATTAATTATTAGTGACGCGAAAAAGTAGTGGAAATCATATTCCATGTATAAATAGATTCCTATGGTAATGAAATTTTCAAGTAAAGAGAGGACCATTCAAGTAAGAGGACATATAAAAAGTAAGTATATGTTCCTCCAATGGTAGCAGTGGTTGGTTGGTTGGCGGCTGATCCTCTTATTGTTCAAAACTTATTTTATCAATATGAGTTTGGCAATACAATAAAGAAGACCAATCTAATCCATATAAAACTAAATGTATTATATGGATATGCTTAGGAAACCCATATATTCATAAAAAAAAATTATGTATAGAAAATTATACATATATCTTTTATATAAATGAATCGTATGGATATCGCCTTATGGTAGGTATAATAACTTTTTAAGGCATAATAATGTATAATATAGAAAATATACATTGAAATATAAATGCATTTTTATAGATATGGCGGCATATAAGTGCCATATACACAAGAATAAATAATAGAATTTACCAATATATAATTAAAATGAGATATATAAACCTAGTGAGGGGCTGCACTAGTATATGAATCGTATGGATATGGCTTATAGGTATAATACCTATAAGGCATAATAATGTATAATATAATAAATATAAATTAAGATATGAATGAATTATATAAATATGGCATAGAAATGCCATATACATACATAAGAATAAATGGTAGAATTTACCCATATATCACTGAAACACGATATATAAACCTAATGATAGCTGGCACTAGTACTGTAAACATGCACGCAATAGTGCGTGGGGTAAAAAACTACTATAGGGAGGTGGTCGTTGGCGGGCCCCTCCTCGTATTGGTCAAAACTTATGTTATGCATATGAATTTGTCAATACTATATAGAACGCCAAGCATATCCATATAAACTATGGATATGCATAGAAATCCATACAAAAGTAAAAAAAAATTATGTATAGAAAAATATACATATATTTATATAAGTGAATCGTATGGATATGGCTTATAGGTATAATACCTATAAGGCATAATAATGTATAACAAGTAAATATACATTGAAATGTGAATGCATTGTATGGATATGGCATATAAATGCCATATATATAGAAATAAATTGTATATCAATGATATAACAATTATAAACCTAGTGAGGGGCGGCACTAGTGAATGAATCGTATGGATATGGCTTATAGGTATAATACCTATAAGGCATAATAATGTATAATATAATAAATATACATTAAGATATGAATGGATTGTATAAATATGGCATAGAAATGCCATATACATAAGAATAAATGGTAGAATTTACCCATATATCACTGAAACACGATATATAAACCTAGTGATAGCTGGCACTAGTACTGTAAACAGGCACGCAATAGTGCGTGGGGTAAAAAACTACTATAGGGAGGTGGTCGTTGGCGGGCCCCTCCTCGTATTGGTCAAAACTTATGTTATGCATATGAATTTGTCAATACTATATAGAACGCCAAGCATATCCATATAAACTATGGATATGCATAGAAATCCATACAAAAGTAAAAAAAAATTATGTATAGAAAAATATACATATATTTATATAAGTGAATCGTATGGATATGGCTTATAGGTATAATACCTATAAGGCATAATAATGTATAACAAGTAAATATACATTGAAATGTGAATGCATTGTATGGATATGGCATATAAATGCCATATATATAGAAATAAATTGTATATCAATGATATAACAATTATAAACCTAGTGAGGGGCGGCACTAGTGAATGAATCGTATGGATATGGCTTATAGGTATAATACCTATAAGGCATAATAATGTATAATATAATAAATATACATTAAGATATGAATGGATTGTATAAATATGGCATAGAAATGCCATATACATAAGAATAAATGGTAGAATTTACCCATATATCACTGAAACACGATATATAAACCTAGTGATAGCTGGCACTAGTACTGTAAACAGGCACGCAATAGTGCGTGGGGTAAAAAACTACTATAGGGAGGTGGTCGTTGGCGGGCCCCTCCTCGTATTGGTCAAAACTTATGTTATGCATATGAATTTGTCAATACTATATAGAACGCCAAGCATATCCATATAAACTATGGATATGCATAGAAAATCCATACAAAAGTAAAAAAAAATTATGTATAGAAAAATATACATATATTTATATAAGTGAATCGTATGGATATGGCTTATAGGTATAATACCTATAAGGCATAATAATGTATAACAAGTAAATATACATTGAAATGTGAATGCATTGTATGGATATGGCATATAAATGCCATATATATAGAAATAAATTGTATATCAATGATATAACAATTATAAACCTAGTGAGGGGCGGCACTAGTGAATGAATCGTATGGATATGGCTTATAGGTATAATACCTATAAGGCATAATAATGTATAATATAATAAATATACATTAAGATATGAATGGATTGTATAAATATGGCATAGAAATGCCATATACATAAGAATAAATGGTAGAATTTACCCATATATCACTGAAACACGATATATAAACCTAGTGATAGCTGGCACTAGTACTGTAAACAGGCACGCAATAGTGCGTGGGGTAAAAAACTACTATAGGGAGGTGGTCGTTGGCGGGCCCCTCCTCGTATTGGTCAAAACTTATGTTATGCATATGAATTTGTCAATACTATATAGAACGCCAAGCATATCCATATAAACTATGGATATGCATAGAAATCCATACAAAAGTAAAAAAAAATTATGTATAGAAAAATATACATATATTTATATAAGTGAATCGTATGGATATGGCTTATAGGTATAATACCTATAAGGCATAATAATGTATAACAAGTAAATATACATTGAAATGTGAATGCATTGTATGGATATGGCATATAAATGCCATATATATAGAAATAAATTGTATATCAATGATATAACAATTATAAACCTAGTGAGGGGCGGCACTAGTGAATGAATCGTATGGATATGGCTTATAGGTATAATACCTATAAGGCATAATAATGTATAATATAATAAATATACATTAAGATATGAATGGATTGTATAAATATGGCATAGAAATGCCATATACATAAGAATAAATGGTAGAATTTACCCATATATCACTGAAACACGATATATAAACCTAGTGATAGCTGGCACTAGTACTGTAAACAGGCACGCAATAGTGCGTGGGGTAAAAAACTACTATAGGGAGGTGGTCGTTGGCGGGCCCCTCCTCGTATTGGTCAAAACTTATGTTATGCATATGAATTTGTCAATACTATATAGAACGCCAAGCATATCCATATAAACTATGGATATGCATAGAAATCCATACAAAAGTAAAAAAAAATTATGTATAGAAAAATATACATATATTTATATAAGTGAATCGTATGGATATGGCTTATAGGTATAATACCTATAAGGCATAATAATGTATAACAAGTAAATATACATTGAAATGTGAATGCATTGTATGGATATGGCATATAAATGCCATATATATAGAAATAAATTGTATATCAATGATATAACAATTATAAACCTAGTGAGGGGCGGCACTAGTGAATGAATCGTATGGATATGGCTTATAGGTATAATACCTATAAGGCATAATAATGTATAATATAATAAATATACATTAAGATATGAATGGATTGTATAAATATGGCATAGAAATGCCATATACATAAGAATAAATGGTAGAATTTACCCATATATCACTGAAACATGATATATAAACCTAGTGATAGCTGGCACTAGTACTGTAAACAGGCACGCAGTAGTGCGTGGGGTAAAAAACTACTATAGGGAGGTGGTCGTTGGCGGGCCCCTCCTCGTATTGGTCAAAACTTATGTTATGCGTAAACATATGATTTTGTCAATACTATAAAGAAAACTTGTTTTGTACATACAAAACTAAATGAATTATATGGATATTGAAAAATAAATGGCATTATATCCATATAATGAAAATATACTTGTATTCTCTTATTATAAGAGAGAATACCGTATAGTTGGTTGGCAAAGACAATTGAAAATACCCGAATTGCAGATGATGGGTTCAAAAACTACTATAGGGTGGTGTAGCAAATAATATGAAGATGATATATCCATATAATGGATATACACTAGTATTCTCTTATTATAATAGAGAATACCATATAAATGGTTGGCAAAGACAATTGAAAATACCCGAATTGAAGTTGACGGGTTCAAAAACTATTATAGGGTGATGTAGCAAATAAAATAATGAAGATATATCCATATAATGGAATTATATGTGTATTCTCTTATTATATGAGAGAGTACCAAACGGTTGATTGGCAAAGACAATTGAAAATACCCGAATTAAAGATATTGGGTCCAAAAACTACTATAGGATGGTCAATGGGCCGGCCATCTACTATTGACGTGACAAAATACTGTCTGTCGGTAGAGAAGATATTAATCCGTCAAATTTGTTTCTTTATTCATTTATGAATATGAGACTTGGCTCCACGGTTAATATTTTAAGCCCAAAGATAATAATGTTGAAACAAAGGCCAAGGTTTCTATTATACATAGAATAACAAATTGTTTCCGAACTTTATCGTTAATCCAAATAAATAATTACAATTGAGGCAGGCTAATAATGATATATATTTTGTATTGATAATCTTGATATATATGTATATTGGTCTGCCATTATCACATACTGAGTTATGTGATAATTCCCTGCGGGGATAAATTAAAAGAGGTGTCCCTATATTAAAAGAAAATAATATATATATATATTATTTCTTCTAACGTACATATCATATATGCGCTCGGTTTTATATTATATATTACCAAAGAGTCTTATATGAATATATACAGATAAATTTTAAATTTATCATCAAAATACAAATGATTTAATTCAATATTTTATATTGGTTAAACAAAAATTGTACATGTGTGGATACAATAATGACGTATGTCGAACAAAAAAGATATTTTAGAATGAAATATGCAAATATAAAGAAAATTATTACGTATTACGAAAAAAAATATTGTGTTTTTAACATCAATAATTAAAAAACTTGTTATTATTAGTGGCGGAACAAGTATATATTGTGAAAACAACAAACGTATACGAATGCTATATAAAAATGGCCGTATTCGATAGAAAACAATCTATAAAATTTATATTGCTAATTTCTATTCAAAAATATGAATGAAATATGAATAAAAACATT
>NW_023665690.1:40000-55000 GCF_014743375.2 Drosophila subpulchrella
ATTATTGGTTATATGAAACTAAGACATTTCGCAGCATTCGTTTTAGGTATAAAAATCAATTTATTGAAGGAATTGATATATGCCAGTAAAATGGTGTATTTTTAATTTCTTTCAATAAAAACATATATGACAAAATTACCAAACCAATATATAAAACTCTAAGCGGTGGATCACTCGGCTCATGGGTCGATGAAGAACGCAGCAAACTGTGCGTCATCGTGTGAACTGCAGGACACATGAACATCGACATTTTGAACGCATATCGCAGTCCATGCTGTTATGTACTTTAATTAATTTTATAGTGCTGCTTGGACTACATATGGTTGAGGGTTGTAAGACTATGCTAATTAAGTTGTTTATATAAATTTTATAATGAAATTTTATAAGCATATGGTATATTATTGGATAATAATAATTTAATTATTATATTATTCATAATATTAACAAATATATGAAAAACATTATCTCACATTAGTAAATAATTTGAATGTGAAAAACGAAGAGAAATATTTTCTTTTTCAATCAAATAATACTGAGAAATGTCTAGCATAAAAAATTTATCTAGAATTGTCTCTTATTAAAGATTAGTAAATAGAAAGCCGTTGACAATATTATTATTCTTCGTTGATTCGTTAGACCAAACAAATGCCATACCAAATATATAAAATATATAACGAATTTAATAAAATGTTTTATCATTATATATAAAGAATTAATTGCAAAAAAAGTTATACACAACCTCAACTCATATGGGACTACCCCCTGAATTTAAGCATATTAATTAGGGGAGGAAAAGAAACTAACCAGGATTTTCTTAGTAGCGGCGAGCGAAAAGAAATCAGTTCAGCACTAAGTCACTTTGTCTATATGGCAAATGTGAGATGCAGTGTATGGAGCGTCAATATTCTAGTATGAGAAATTAACGATTTAAGTCCTTCTTAAATGAGGCCATTTACCCATAGAGGGTGCCAGGCCCGTATAACGTTAATGATTACTAGATGATGTTTCCAAAGAGTCGTGTTGCTTGATAGTGCAGCACTAAGTGGGTGGTAAACTCCATCTAAAACTAAATATAACCATGAGACCGATAGTAAACAAGTACCGTGAGGGAAAGTTGAAAAGAACTCTGAATAGAGAGTTAAACAGTACGTGAAACTGCTTAGAGGTTAAGCCCGATGAACCTGAATATCCGTTATGGAAAATTCATCATTAAAATTGTAATATTTAAACAATATTATGATAATAGTGTGCATTTTTTCCATATAAGGACATTGTAATCTATTAGCATACAAAATTTATCATAAAATATAACTTATAGTTTATTCAAATTAATTTGCTTGCATTTTAACACAGAATAAATGTTATTAATTTGATAAAGTGCTGATAGATTTATATGAATACAGTGCGTTAATTTTTCGGAATTATATAATGGCATAATTATCATTGATTTTTGTGTTTATTATATGCACTTGTATGATTAACAATGCGAAAGATTCAGGATACCTTCGGGACCCGTCTTGAAACACGGACCAAGGAGTCTAACATATGTGCAAGTTATTGGGATATAAACCTAATAGCGTAATTAACTTGACTAATAATGGGATTAGTTTTTTAACTATTTATAGCTAATTAACACAATCCCGGGGCGTTCTATATAGTTATGTATAATGATATTTATATTATTTATGCCTCTAACTGGAACGTACCTTGAGCATATATGCTGTGACCCGAAAGATGGTGAACTATACTTGATCAGGTTGAAGTCAGGGGAAACCCTGATGGAAGACCGAAACAGTTCTGACGTGCAAATCGATTGTCAGAATTGAGTATAGGGGCGAAAGACCAATCGAACCATCTAGTAGCTGGTTCCTTCCGAAGTTTCCCTCAGGATAGCTGGTGCATTTTAATGTTATATAAAATAATCTTATCTGGTAAAGCGAATGATTAGAGGCCTTAGGGTCGAAACGATCTTAACCTATTCTCAAACTTTAAATGGGTAAGAACCTTAACTTTCTTGATATGAAGTTCAAGGTTATGATATAATGTGCCCAGTGGGCCACTTTTGGTAAGCAGAACTGGCGCTGTGGGATGAACCAAACGTAATGTTACGGTGCCCAAATTAACAACTCATGCAGATACCATGAAAGGCGTTGGTTGCTTAAAACAGCAGGACGGTGATCATGGAAGTCGAAATCCGCTAAGGAGTGTGTAACAACTCACCTGCCGAAGCAACTAGCCCTTAAAATGGATGGCGCTTAAGTTGTATACCTATACATTACCGCTAAAGTAGATGATTTATATTACTTGTGATATAAATTTTGAAACTTTAGTGAGTAGGAAGGTACAATGGTATGCGTAGAAGTGTTTGGCGTAAGCCTGCATGGAGCTGCCATTGGTACAGATCTTGGTGGTAGTAGCAAATAATCGAATGAGACCTTGGAGGACTGAAGTGGAGAAGGGTTTCGTGTGAACAGTGGTTGATCACGAGTTAGTCGGTCCTAAGTTCAAGGCGAAAGCCGAAAATTTTCAAGTAAAACACAAATGCCATACAAATATAATTATATTATATAAATCAAGCTAATTAATATACTTGAATAATTTTGAACGAAAGGGAATACGGTTCCAATTCCGTAACCTGTTGAGTATCCGTTTGTTATTAAATATGGGCCTCGTGCTCATCCTGGCAACAGGAACGACCATAAAGAAGCCGTCGAGAGATATCGGAAGAGTTTTCTTTTCTGTTTTATAGCCGTACTACCATGGAAGTCTTTCGCAGAGAGATATGGTAGATGGGCTAGAAGAGCATGACATATACTGTTGTGTCGATATTTTCTCCTCGGACCTTGAAAATTTATGGTGGGGACACGCAAACTTCTCAACAGGCCGTACCAATATCCGCAGCTGGTCTCCAAGGTGAAGAGTCTCTAGTCGATAGAATAATGTAGGTAAGGGAAGTCGGCAAATTAGATCCGTAACTTCGGGATAAGGATTGGCTCTGAAGATTGAGATAGTCGGGCTTGATTGGGAAACAATAACATGGTTTATGTGCTCGTTCTGGGTAAATAGAGTGTCTGGCATTTATGTTGGTCACTTGTTCCCCGGATAGTTTAGTTACGTAGCCAATTGTGGAACTTTCTTGCTAAAATTTTTAAGAATACTAATTGGGTTAAACCAATTAGTTCTTATTAATTATAACGATTATCAATTAACAATCAATTCAGAACTGGCACGGACTTGGGGAATCCGACTGTCTAATTAAAACAAAGCATTGTGATGGCCCTAGCGGGTGTTGACACAATGTGATTTCTGCCCAGTGCTCTGAATGTCAAAGTGAAGAAATTCAAGTAAGCGCGGGTCAACGGCGGGAGTAACTATGACTCTCTTAAGGTAGCCAAATGCCTCGTCATCTAATTAGTGACGCGCATGAATGGATTAACGAGATTCCTACTGTCCCTATCTACACACAGTCGGTGTTTGGTTGCTCGCGAGAACAGACGTGTTTTTCCGTACGCTCCGCGAGTAAAGTGCATTTAGGCAGTAAAACAACAGGTACATTGTTGAAAATAGTGCGAAAATTCGTGTTTCGTGCTTGCGAACACAGTGCGTGTGTTTTCCGTTTGAAATTCTGCGGAAATCGGGCGATATTCGCGTTTTTCTTTTTGGAAATTTTCCATTAAGACACGTGTGTCGCGAGAGAGGCGCTCTCTCGAGAGAGGCGTTTGCCTAATTTAGGCACATTTTGTCGCCCACAGCTGTGCGGTTTGTGTCTCCGCTGAACTTGGATCAGCTGATCAGCTGACCGAGCTTTTGAGAACCAGCTGATAGGAAGGGGTAAGTCTCGAATATCAAAGAGCTTACTTAGTAAGGCCGATAACCGGCAGATGGCGCCACCAAAAATGGTGGTCGACGAGTCCGGGAGCGAAAGTGCGAGCAGCCGTGGAAGCAGCTCGGGCAGAGGGCGCGCCAGAGGCAAGCGCAACAAAGCGCCGCTGAGGGAGGCCTCGAGGTGCAAAGTGTTGGCGCTGGATGCAACCGCCGCTGCCCCTGCCGACGCCTTTGCCGCTGCCCCCGCCGCTGCCCCCGCCGCTGACGCTGCCGCAGTCGCAGCCGCTGCCGCTGCCGCAGCCGCTGCCGCTGCCGCCGCCGCTGCCCCCGCCGCTGCCCCCGCCGCTGCCCCCGCCGACGCTGCCACAGTCGCAGCCGCTGCTGATGGAGGGACCTTCGTCGTGCCAGCCAGCATAGAGAAATCCTTCTCGGACAGGGAATGGAGGGGAAACGGAGCCGTTGCTGTCGAGATGGGCGACATCCGTGCGGATATCCTGAGGATGTCCCACGTAGCGAGCCCTACCGTGAGCATTAAGACGCAGTTGTTGGCAAACCGCTACGAGGAGGTCGTCGGAGCCCTGCTGATCCGCATCGGAGTGCTGGAGGATCGCTTGAAGAGGCAGACACCGGTCGCCTCGGCCGCCTCATATGCAGCCACCGCTGCTAGAGGCGCGCACCTAGTCGCCTCACCTGCTGCCCCTGTTGCCCCCCTTGCCCCCGTACCCGCACCGCGGAAGATTCGGGAGACATGGTCGGCTGTCGTTGCGTGCGACGACCCGGCCCTGTCAGGCAGGCAAATCGCTGAGAAGATCCGCAAGGAGGTAGCGCCCGCTCTGGGCGTACGAGTACACGAGGTGCGTGAGCTGAAGCGGGGCGGCGCGATCATTCGCACGCCTTCGCAGGCGGAGATGACGAAGGTCGTCGCCTCCGCAAAGTTCGCCGAGGTGGGCCTGAAGGTGTCGAGGAACACCGCTGCGAAGCCGCGTGTTACGGTCCAGGATGTGGACACCTCCGTGGGACCGGACGAGTTTATGATGGAGCTCAGGGAGAAGAACTTCGAAGAGATGAGCCTCAAGGAGTTCCAGAAGGCGGTTGTCCTGGCGACCAAGCCCTGGTCAGCTGCTGACGGTGCCACAATCAATGTGACGCTGGAGGTAGACGACCAGGCGCTGGCCGTTCTCGAGGGCGGGAGAGTATACATTAAGTGGTTTTCCTACCGCTGCCGCTCTCAGGTGCGAACCTACGCGTGCCACCGATGCCTTGGCTTTGACCACAAGGTCAATGAGTGTCGGTACGCCCGAGAGAAGCAGGTCTGCCGCCAGTGCGGACAGAACGACCACGTCGCGGCGAAGTGCAGAAATGCGGTGGACTGCCGCAACTGCCGTCACAAGGGTATGCCCTCGGGGCATTATATGCTTTCGGGTGGCTGCCCGATATACGGCGCGCTGCTAGCCAGGGTGCAAGCTAGACATTGATAATGTTTAGCTTCATCCAAGCGAATTGTGGTCGAGGCCGTTGCGCTGTCATCGAGCTTGCCAAGCAGATGAGAGATGCTGGCCACCTGTTCGCACTAGTCCAGGAGCCCTACGTGGACGCTGGCAAGCGACTCACTGGACTGCCTGGAGGAATGAGGATATTCGCCGATAGGAGGAAGAAAGCTGCCATCATCGTGGACGACCCATCTGCCATCTGCATGCCCATCGAGGCTTTGACGACGGACTACGGAGTGTGCGTGAGTGTCACAGGAAGATATGGCACAATCTTTCTGGCCTCCGTATACTGCCAGCATCTAGCTGCTCTGGAGCCCTACACTGACTACCTTGATACGGTTCTGCTATTAGCTAGCAGAACACCGACAATCCTCGGACTTGATGCTAACGCAGTCTCCCCTATGTGGTTCAGCAAATCCCCAGACAACTCTGGAGACCGCCTGAACCGCGAACGGGGACAGCTCATGAACGAGTGGATAATCGCAAGCGGTGCCAGTGTACTGAATACGGCCAGCCAGGTGTTCACGTTCGATAATCACCGCTCTAGAAGTGATATCGACGTGACCTTCGCCAACGAAGCGGCGCGAGTATGGGCAACCTACGATTGGAGAGTTGACTTCTGGGAGCTGAGTGACCACAACATTATCACTGTTGAGGTTACTCCAGATCCGAGCAGTACCGTTGAGAGCCTAGCTCCGGTACCGCAATGGAAGCTCTCCAATGCAAGTTGGCGAAGATTCAGTGTAGAGTTAAGGAGTGCAGCACAGAGTCTCGAGGAACTGGAGGAATCGCCGTTGGACGACCATGTGTCTGCCCTTCGCTCCATCGTACACGATGTGTGCGACAGGGTGATAGGGCGCAGGATACCTGCAGCGAGGGGAAACGTAATATGGTGGAATCCTGAGCTGAGTACCAAGCGCCAAGAGGTCCGGAGACTGAGGCGTAGGCTGCAGGCAGCTCGCCGGAGTGGCACCGACGATGCTGAGCAACTTGCCGCTGGACTGAGATTTGCCTCAGGCCAGTACAAGAAGCTTATCTTGACGACAAAGGAGCAAAACTGGCGGGACTTCGTGGGACGGCACAAGGATGATCCATGGGGGCACGTATACCGAATATGCCGAGGCCGGAAGAAGACAGCCGATCTCGGATGTCTCCGGTCGAACGGCGCGCTTTCCGTAACTTGGCACGACTGCGCAAGTGTGCTTCTCCGCAACTTTTTCCCTGTTGCGGAGTCGACGACACGAGAAGACATACCCCCTGGTGCCCCACCGATCCTCGAAGCCTTCGAGGTGGCAACCAGCGTCGCGAGGCTGAGAAGCCGGCGATCGCCGGGTATGGATGGCATCACGGGCGGTATTGTCAAGGAGGTATGGCGTGCCATCCCTCAGCACCTGACGAAGCTGTACTCTCGGTGCATCTCGGAAGGATACTTTCCGGCCGAGTGGAAGCACCCGAGAGTGATACCGCTGGTAAAGGGGCCAGATAAGGACAGGAGCGATCCTGCCTCTTATCGCGGCATATGCCTTTTGCCAGTGTTCGGAAAGGCGCTTGAGGGAATCATGGTGAATCGGCTGAAGGATGTGCTACCGGATGGCTGCAGATGGCAATTCGGATTCAGGCCTGGACGCTGCGTGGAGGATGCGTGGATGCACGCCAAAAACACCGTCGCCAACAGTCGCGAGAGGAGGGTCCTTGGAATCTTTGTCGATTTCAAGGGAGCCTTCGACAACGTGGAGTGGAGTGCGGTGCTGGATCGGCTTGTCGACGTAGGCTGTCGAGAAATCGACTTGTGGAAAAGCTATTTTTCCGGCCGTAGCGCAAGCATCATCAGCAGGTATGAAGCAGCCACAGTTGCGGTTACACGGGGCTGCCCGCAAGGGTCCGTCAGTGGTCCATTTATTTGGAATTTACTGATGGATGTGCTGCTTCAGCGCTTGGAGCCACATTGTGCTCTGAGCGCGTTTGCAGATGATCTTCTGCTTTTCGTCGACGGGAATTCCCGTGCCGATCTGGAGCGGAAGGGCGAGCAGTTGATGGACATCGTGGGAGCCTGGGGAGCTGAGGTTGGAGTGAGTGTGTCAACCAGCAAGACGGCAATAATGTTGCTGAAAGGACAGCTTTCACGCACGAGGAGACCGACGGTACGGTTTGCTGGAGCAAGCCTGCCTTACGTCACCAAATGCCGGTACCTTGGCATCTTAGTCGGCGAGCGGTTGAGTTTTCTCCCGCATATCTCTGCTCTCAGAGATCGGCTGGCTGGAGTTGCCGGAGGACTAGCGCGGGTGCTTCGAGTCGATTGGGGGCTCAGCTCCCGTGCTAAGAGGACGATTTACAGCGGACTCATGGTCCCCTGTGCACTCTTTGGTGCCTCGGTCTGGTACAAGGCGGCGAGTAGGGGCAAGTCCCTTAAACTCCTCACCTCGTGCCAGAGGTCCATCCTTTTAGGATGCCTACCGGTATGCCGCACAGTGTCCACGGTGGCACTGCAGGTGCTTGCTGGTGCTCCTCCAATGGATCTGGATGCTCACAGGATCGCCGTGAAGTTCAAGCTGAGGAAGGATGTCCCCCTGGATGAGAGCGACTGGCTCCACGGACAGGACCTGTCCGTGTTGGACTGGAAAGCTAAGATGGCGCTGCTAGACGAACGTCTGCTAAATGAGTGGCAACTCAGATGGGATCGCGCGGAACACGGCTCCGTGACTCGCGAGTTTTTCCCAGAGGCAGCGTTCGTCTACAAGAGGAAAGACTTTGTCTTTACCCTCAAAGCCGGATTCTTGCTGACAGGACACGGGTCGATGAACGCATTTCTGCAAAGCAGGACCCTCAGCACCACGACCGCATGCTCATGTGGCGTGGCAAGAGAGGACTGGCGCCACATACTGTGTGAATGCCGCCTGTACAACGATTTGCGGGACCTGGATGCCCTTGGAGTCGTTCGAGACCAGGGAAGATGGATCGTCGCGGGAGTAGTCGAGACCCCAGAACGGATGCGTCTCCTAGGAGTTTTTGCCGATGCTGCCTTCTCGAGGCGAAGGATGGATGCGACGAGGGAGGAACCACAGGCGCCGGGACGTTAGTCCCACACCTCTTTTGCCGTGTGGTAGCGGCGAAGAATACTGCCACAGCCTGCCATAGCTTGTCGTAGGAGGCGACTAATATGGCAATGGTTGCCTCATCCGAGCTTGTCGGAGCTGAAGGGGTGAGGCTCACCGAGCCTGTAATTTCGGTACCACGGGTTGAGCAGCTCCAAGGCTGCTCATTGAGGTTGGCCCCCTTGTGGGAGTATCGTGGTGGCTGTGGTTGACACCTATATCGCGGGTAGAGTCCTCGGGCTCGACGTGGATGTTGCGTTATACAACTCGGGTGCTGTGACCCACAGAACAGTAGAGATTTTAGATAGATCTCGCCCCTACGCAAGGGGGAGTGCTTGCCCGACAAGTAAGTACTCGAATTGCTACTGGGGTGGATGCTATGTACATAGCTATAGCTTCTAGTCCGGGGCGTTGGTCTGGCGCTTAACCTAGACCCGTGCATTATATACTCACTTGTGGGTATATTAGAATGCCGTGGTTGTAATCCCTTCATTGTGGAACACGCCACGTAAAATAAATTCGGAGGGATCCGAGACACACCTGTCCCTATCTACTATCTAGCGAAACCACAGCCAAGGGAACGGGCTTGGAATAATTAGCGGGGAAAGAAGACCCTTTTGAGCTTGACTCTAATCTGGCAGTGTAAGGAGACATAAGAGGTGTAGAATAAGTGGGAGATATTAGACTTCGGTTTGGTATCGCCAATGAAATACCACTACTCTTATTGTTTCCTTACTTACTTGATTAAATGGAACGTGTATCATTTCCTAGCCATTATACGGATATATTTATTATATCTTATGGTATTGGGTTTTGATGCAAGCTTCTTGATCAAAGTATCACGAGTTTGTTATATAATCGCAAACAAATTCTTTAATAAAACGGTGCATTTATGTATTTTTGATTTGAAAATTTGGTATAACTCCAATTACTCAGGTATGATCCAATTCAAGGACATTGCCAGGTAGGGAGTTTGACTGGGGCGGTACATCTCTCAAATAATAACGGAGGTGTCCCAAGGCCAGCTCAGTGCGGACAGAAACCACACATAGAGCAAAAGGGCAAATGCTGACTTGATCTCGGTGTTCAGTACACACAGGGACAGCAAAAGCTCGGCCTATCGATCCTTTTGGTTTAAAGAGTTTTTAACAAGAGGTGTCAGAAAAGTTACCATAGGGATAACTGGCTTGTGGCGGCCAAGCGTTCATAGCGACGTCGCTTTTTGATCCTTCGATGTCGGCTCTTCCTATCATTGTGAAGCAAAATTCACCAAGCGTTGGATTGTTCACCCATGCAAGGGAACGTGAGCTGGGTTTAGACCGTCGTGAGACAGGTTAGTTTTACCCTACTAATGACAAAACGTTGTTGCGACAGCATTCCTGCGTAGTACGAGAGGAACCGCAGGTACGGACCAATGGCACAATACTTGTTCGAGCGAACAGTGGTATGACGCTACGTCCGTTGGATTATGCCTGAACGCCTCTAAGGTCGTATCCGTGCTGGACTGCAATGATAAATAAGGGGCAATTTGCATTGTATGGCTTCTAAACCATTTAAAGTTTATAATTTACTTTATAAACGACAATGGATGTGATGCCAATGTAATTTGTAACATAGTAAATTGGGAGGATCTTTGATCACCTGATGCCGCGCTAGTTACATATAAAAGCATTATTTAATACAATGACAAAGCCTAGAATCAATTGTAAACGACTTTTGTAACAGGCAAGGTGTTGTAAGTGGTTGAGCAGCTGCCATACTGCGATCCACTGAAGCTTATCCTTTGCTTGATGATTCGATAATAAAGATGTTGCAAGCGGGCATAATCATTATGCTTGCTTGCAGCATCGCACGCCACTTTGTTTGTGGTGTGTAAGGTAGGGAAGAAGAAATATAAAAGACCTAAATTGGAAACATCAATATATAAGTAAATATTGAACAAACAAAATGTATCGTCATCTTATTAGTGACGCGATGATAAAGTGGCAAACATATTCCATGTATAAATATTCCTATGGTATTAAAATTCAAGTAAAGAGGACATATATAAAAGTTTGTATATATGGTTCATTCAATGGTAGCAGCGGTTGGTTGGTTGGTGTCTGCTCCTCTTATTGTTCAAAACTTATGTTATGGTAGCAAGTCTATATCGTCATATTATTAGTGACGCGAAAAAGTAGTGGCAAAACATATTCCATGTATAAATAAATATTCCTATGGTATTGAAATTCAAGTAAAGAGGCCATTCAAGTAAAGAGGACTTATATAAATATAAGTATATGTTCCTTCAATGGTAGCAGCGCGGTTGGTTGGTTGGTGTGTCTGCTCCTCTTATTGTTCAAAACTTATGTTATGGTAGCAAGACTGTATCGTCATATTATTAGTGACGCGAAAAAGTAGTGGCAAAACATATTCCATGTATAAATATTCCTATGGTATTGAAATTCAAGTAAAGAGGACATATAAAATTACTATCAATGGTAGCAGTGGTTGGTTGGTTGGTGGTTGGTTGGCGGCTGCTCCTATTATTGTTCAAGACTTATGTTATGGTAGCAAGTCTGTATCGTCATATTAATTATTAGTGACGCGAAAAAGTAGTGGAAATCATATTCCATGTATAAATAGATTCCTATGGTAATGAAATTTTCAAGTAAAGAGAGGACCATTCAAGTAAGAGGACATATAAAAAGTAAGTATATGTTCCTCCAATGGTAGCAGTGGTTGGTTGGTTGGCGGCTGATCCTCTTATTGTTCAAAACTTATTTTATCAATATGAGTTTGGCAATACAATAAAGAAGACCAATCTAATCCATATAAAACTAAATGTATTATATGGATATGCTTAGGAAACCCATATATTCATAAAAAAAAATTATGTATAGAAAATTATACATATATCTTTTATATAAATGAATCGTATGGATATCGCCTTATGGTAGGTATAATAACTTTTAAAGGCATAATAATGTATAATATAGAAAATATACATTGAAATATAAATGCATTTTTATAGATATGGCGGCATATAAGTGCCATATACACAAGAATAAATAATAGAATTTACCAATATATAATTAAAATGAGATATATAAACCTAGTGAGGGGCTGCACTAGTATATGAATCGTATGGATATGGCTTATAGGTATAATACCTATAAGGCATAATAATGTATAATATAATAAATATAAATTAAGATATGAATGAATTATATAAATATGGCATAGAAATGCCATATACATAAGAATAAATGGTAGAATTTACCCATATATCACTGAAACACGATATATAAACCTAATGATAGCTGGCACTAGTACTGTAAACATGCACGCAATAGTGCGTGGGGTAAAAAACTACTATAGGGAGGTGGTCGTTGGCGGGCCCCTCCTCGTATTGGTCAAAACTTATGTTATGCATATGAATTTGTCAATACTATATAGAACGCCAAGCATATCCATATAAACTATGGATATGCATAGAAATCCATACAAAAATAAAAAAAAATTATGTATAGAAAAATATACATATATTTATATAAGTGAATCGTATGGATATGGCTTATAGGTATAATACCTATAAGGCATAATAATGTATAACAAGTAAATATACATTGAAATGTGAATGCATTGTATGGATATGGCATATAAATGCCATATATATAGAAATAAATTGTATATCAATGATATAACAATTATAAACCTAGTGAGGGGCGGCACTAGTGAATGAATCGTATGGATATGGCTTATAGGTATAATACCTATAAGGCATAATAATGTATAATATAATAAATATACATTAAGATATGAATGGATTGTATAAATATGGCATAGAAATGCCATATACATAAGAATAAATGGTAGAATTTACCCATATATCACTGAAACACGATATATAAACCTAGTGATAGCTGGCACTAGTACTGTAAACAGGCACGCAGTAGTGCGTGGGGTAAAAAACTACTATAGGGAGGTGGTCGTTGGCGGGCCCCTCCTCGTATTGGTCAAAACTTATGTTATGCATATGAATTTGTCAATACTATATAGAACGCCAAGCATATCCATATAAACTATGGATATGCATAGAAATCCATACAAAAGTAAAAAAAAATTATGTATAGAAAAATATACATATATTTATATAAGTGAATCGTATGGATATGGCTTATAGGTATAATACCTATAAGGCATAATAATGTATAACAAGTAAATATACATTGAAATGTGAATGCATTGTATGGATATGGCATATAAATGCCATATATATAGAAATAAATTGTATATCAATGATATAACAATTATAAACCTAGTGAGGGGCGGCACTAGTGAATGAATCGTATGGATATGGCTTATAGGTATAATACCTATAAGGCATAATAATGTATAATATAATAAATATACATTAAGATATGAATGGATTGTATAAATATGGCATAGAAATGCCATATACATAAGAATAAATGGTAGAATTTACCCATATATCACTGAAACACGATATATAAACCTAGTGATAGCTGGCACTAGTACTGTAAACAGGCACGCAGTAGTGCGTGGGGTAAAAAACTACTATAGGGAGGTGGTCGTTGGCGGGCCCCTCCTCGTATTGGTCAAAACTTATGTTATGCATATGAATTTGTCAATACTATATAGAACGCCAAGCATATCCATATAAACTATGGATATGCATAGAAATCCATACAAAAAGTAAAAAAAAATTATGTATAGAAAAATATACATATATTTATATAAGTGAATCGTATGGATATGGCTTATAGGTATAATACCTATAAGGCATAATAATGTATAACAAGTAAATATACATTGAAATGTGAATGCATTGTATGGATATGGCATATAAATGCCATATATATAGAAATAAATTGTATATCAATGATATAACAATTATAAACCTAGTGAGGGGCGGCACTAGTGAATGAATCGTATGGATATGGCTTATAGGTATAATACCTATAAGGCATAATAATGTATAATATAATAAATATACATTAAGATATGAATGGATTGTATAAATATGGCATAGAAATGCCATATACATAAGAATAAATGGTAGAATTTACCCATATATCACTGAAACACGATATATAAACCTAGTGATAGCTGGCACTAGTACTGTAAACAGGCACGCAGTAGTGCGTGGGGTAAAAAACTACTATAGGGAGGTGGTCGTTGGCGGGCCCCTCCTCGTATTGGTCAAAACTTATGTTATGCATATGAATTTGTCAATACTATATAGAACGCCAAGCATATCCATATAAACTATGGATATGCATAGAAATCCATACAAAAGTAAAAAAAAATTATGTATAGAAAAATATACATATATTTATATAAGTGAATCGTATGGATATGGCTTATAGGTATAATACCTATAAGGCATAATAATGTATAACAAGTAAATATACATTGAAATGTGAATGCATTGTATGGATATGGCATATAAATGCCATATATATAGAAATAAATTGTATATCAATGATATAACAATTATAAACCTAGTGAGGGGCGGCACTAGTGAATGAATCGTATGGATATGGCTTATAGGTATAATACCTATAAGGCATAATAATGTATAATATAATAAATATACATTAAGATATGAATGGATTGTATAAATATGGCATAGAAATGCCATATACATAAGAATAAATGGTAGAATTTACCCATATATCACTGAAACACGATATATAAACCTAGTGATAGCTGGCACTAGTACTGTAAACAGGCACGCAGTAGTGCGTGGGGTAAAAAACTACTATAGGGAGGTGGTCGTTGGCGGGCCCCTCCTCGTATTGGTCAAAACTTATGTTATGCATATGAATTTGTCAATACTATATAGAACGCCAAGCATATCCATATAAACTATGGATATGCATAGAAATCCATACAAAAATAAAAAAAAATTATGTATAGAAAAATATACATATATTTATATAAGTGAATCGTATGGATATGGCTTATAGGTATAATACCTATAAGGCATAATAATGTATAACAAGTAAATATACATTGAAATGTGAATGCATTGTATGGATATGGCATATAAATGCCATATATATAGAAATAAATTGTATATCAATGATATAACAATTATAAACCTAGTGAGGGGCGGCACTAGTGAATGAATCGTATGGATATGGCTTATAGGTATAATACCTATAAGGCATAATAATGTATAATATAATAAATATACATTAAGATATGAATGGATTGTATAAATATGGCATAGAAATGCCATATACATAAGAATAAATGGTAGAATTTACCCATATATCACTGAAACATGATATATAAACCTAGTGATAGCTGGCACTAGTACTGTAAACAGGCACGCAGTAGTGCGTGGGGTAAAAAACTACTATAGGGAGGTGGTCGTTGGCGGGCCCCTCCTCGTATTGGTCAAAACTTATGTTATGCATATGAATTTGTCAATACTATATAGAACGCCAAGCATATCCATATAAACTATGGATATGCATAGAAATCCATACAAAAGTAAAAAAAAATTATGTATAGAAAAATATACATATATTTATATAAGTGAATCGTATGGATATGGCTTATAGGTATAATACCTATAA
>NW_023665690.1:60000-100000 GCF_014743375.2 Drosophila subpulchrella
GAATTAATTGCAAAAAAAGTTATACACAACCTCAACTCATATGGGACTACCCCCTGAATTTAAGCATATTAATTAGGGGAGGAAAAGAAACTAACCAGGATTTTCTTAGTAGCGGCGAGCGAAAAGAAATCAGTTCAGCACTAAGTCACTTTGTCTATATGGCAAATGTGAGATGCAGTGTATGGAGCGTCAATATTCTAGTATGAGAAATTAACGATTTAAGTCCTTCTTAAATGAGGCCATTTACCCATAGAGGGTGCCAGGCCCGTATAACGTTAATGATTACTAGATGATGTTTCCAAAGAGTCGTGTTGCTTGATAGTGCAGCACTAAGTGGGTGGTAAACTCCATCTAAAACTAAATATAACCATGAGACCGATAGTAAACAAGTACCGTGAGGGAAAGTTGAAAAGAACTCTGAATAGAGAGTTAAACAGTACGTGAAACTGCTTAGAGGTTAAGCCCGATGAACCTGAATATCCGTTATGGAAAATTCATCATTAAAATTGTAATATTTAAACAATATTATGATAATAGTGTGCATTTTTTCCATATAAGGACATTGTAATCTATTAGCATACAAAATTTATCATAAAATATAACTTATAGTTTATTCAAATTAATTTGCTTGCATTTTAACACAGAATAAATGTTATTAATTTGATAAAGTGCTGATAGATTTATATGAATACAGTGCGTTAATTTTTCGGAATTATATAATGGCATAATTATCATTGATTTTTGTGTTTATTATATGCACTTGTATGATTAACAATGCGAAAGATTCAGGATACCTTCGGGACCCGTCTTGAAACACGGACCAAGGAGTCTAACATATGTGCAAGTTATTGGGATATAAACCTAATAGCGTAATTAACTTGACTAATAATGGGATTAGTTTTTTAACTATTTATAGCTAATTAACACAATCCCGGGGCGTTCTATATAGTTATGTATAATGATATTTATATTATTTATGCCTCTAACTGGAACGTACCTTGAGCATATATGCTGTGACCCGAAAGATGGTGAACTATACTTGATCAGGTTGAAGTCAGGGGAAACCCTGATGGAAGACCGAAACAGTTCTGACGTGCAAATCGATTGTCAGAATTGAGTATAGGGGCGAAAGACCAATCGAACCATCTAGTAGCTGGTTCCTTCCGAAGTTTCCCTCAGGATAGCTGGTGCATTTTAATGTTATATAAAATAATCTTATCTGGTAAAGCGAATGATTAGAGGCCTTAGGGTCGAAACGATCTTAACCTATTCTCAAACTTTAAATGGGTAAGAACCTTAACTTTCTTGATATGAAGTTCAAGGTTATGATATAATGTGCCCAGTGGGCCACTTTTGGTAAGCAGAACTGGCGCTGTGGGATGAACCAAACGTAATGTTACGGTGCCCAAATTAACAACTCATGCAGATACCATGAAAGGCGTTGGTTGCTTAAAACAGCAGGACGGTGATCATGGAAGTCGAAATCCGCTAAGGAGTGTGTAACAACTCACCTGCCGAAGCAACTAGCCCTTAAAATGGATGGCGCTTAAGTTGTATACCTATACATTACCGCTAAAGTAGATGATTTATATTACTTGTGATATAAATTTTGAAACTTTAGTGAGTAGGAAGGTACAATGGTATGCGTAGAAGTGTTTGGCGTAAGCCTGCATGGAGCTGCCATTGGTACAGATCTTGGTGGTAGTAGCAAATAATCGAATGAGACCTTGGAGGACTGAAGTGGAGAAGGGTTTCGTGTGAACAGTGGTTGATCACGAGTTAGTCGGTCCTAAGTTCAAGGCGAAAGCCGAAAATTTTCAAGTAAAACACAAATGCCATACAAATATAATTATATTATATAAATCAAGCTAATTAATATACTTGAATAATTTTGAACGAAAGGGAATACGGTTCCAATTCCGTAACCTGTTGAGTATCCGTTTGTTATTAAATATGGGCCTCGTGCTCATCCTGGCAACAGGAACGACCATAAAGAAGCCGTCGAGAGATATCGGAAGAGTTTTCTTTTCTGTTTTATAGCCGTACTACCATGGAAGTCTTTCGCAGAGAGATATGGTAGATGGGCTAGAAGAGCATGACATATACTGTTGTGTCGATATTTTCTCCTCGGACCTTGAAAATTTATGGTGGGGACACGCAAACTTCTCAACAGGCCGTACCAATATCCGCAGCTGGTCTCCAAGGTGAAGAGTCTCTAGTCGATAGAATAATGTAGGTAAGGGAAGTCGGCAAATTAGATCCGTAACTTCGGGATAAGGATTGGCTCTGAAGATTGAGATAGTCGGGCTTGATTGGGAAACAATAACATGGTTTATGTGCTCGTTCTGGGTAAATAGAGTGTCTGGCATTTATGTTGGTCACTTGTTCCCCGGATAGTTTAGTTACGTAGCCAATTGTGGAACTTTCTTGCTAAAATTTTTAAGAATACTAATTGGGTTAAACCAATTAGTTCTTATTAATTATAACGATTATCAATTAACAATCAATTCAGAACTGGCACGGACTTGGGGAATCCGACTGTCTAATTAAAACAAAGCATTGTGATGGCCCTAGCGGGTGTTGACACAATGTGATTTCTGCCCAGTGCTCTGAATGTCAAAGTGAAGAAATTCAAGTAAGCGCGGGTCAACGGCGGGAGTAACTATGACTCTCTTAAGGGGAACTGGAATTTAGGTATGCAGAAGGGGAATATTATTCTGTAATTCATAAGTCATATCCTCGGATGTGCAGAAGGGGAATATTATTCTGTAATTCATAAGTCATATCTAGATTCAAGTCGACTCAAAACCTCCTCGTGGTGTTCCCCGGTAATGTTAAGCAGCTTGCTTTACTGTTTAACAGCCAATTTGAGCGGCGAATATATTTCCCATAGGGCTGGTTACCCTATGGGAAATCTTACATATTGGAACTACAGAAAGTAATATAAATAGGCCTCGGATACTAGTGGAAAATTCGTTGACGACTCGACCCCCTGTGGATCTTTTCCCAGGGGATGCCCAATATGAACCAAGTGCAGAAGCTACTCCAGTCGGAGTGCCATGTACAATATGTGACCGGTCCTTTACAAGCAAAAGAGGACTTGGTGTTCACATGAGATCTCAACACCCAGACGAACTTGATGATATTCGTCGACGTGTTGATATCAAGGCAAGATGGTGTGAGGAAGAGAAGATGATGATGGCGAGAAAGGAGGTTGAGCTCACGGCAAATGGTGTAAGACACATAAATAAGCAACTAGCGGTATTTTTCACGAACCGTAGCGTCGAAGCAATTAAAAAGCTGAGACAGAGGGACGATTATAAGGAGAAAATCGAGCAGATAAGGGGGCAATCTGCTCTCGTCCCAGAAGTTGCAAATCTAACCATACGGCGCCGCCCTAGTAATAGTGAGCAAAACCCCCAAGTACCAACGTCTGAAACGTCTCCAATCACACCATTAGAACAGTCGAACAGTGGAATCTTGTTGGCGCTACGCGGGTATAGCCCCGTAGTTTGTCCTTCCAAATGGAGAGCCCAAGAACTGCAAACTATCATTGATAGGGCGCAGATCGAGGGGAAGGAAACCACTCTCCAGTGCTTATCCGCTTATCTTCAGGGAATTTTTCCGACACAGGGTGCAAGACGCACGCTGACGAGGCCGGCACGGCGGCCTCGGAATAGAAGAGAAAGCAGAAGGCAGCAGTACGCTGTCATCCAGCGAAACTGGGATAAGCATAAAGGAAGGTGCATTAAGTCAATACTCGAGGAAACTGATGAGTCGGTAATGCCAAACCAAGAATATATGGAACCCTATTGGAGAGAGGTAATGACTCAGTCTAGCCCAAGCTCTTGCGAAAACATAGTGACAACTCCAGTTCACTCGCTTGAGAGGGTATGGTCCGCTATTACAAAGCGCGAACTTAGGACATCAAGAGTCGCATTATCTAGCTCTCCGGGGCCTGACGGAATAACTCCAAAATCTGCTAAGGAGGTGCCGTTAGGCGTTATGCTTCGCATAATGAACCTAATTCTATGGTGCGGTAAATTACCTCGCTTTATCCGACTAGCCAGAACCATCTTCATTCCGAAGACGGGGACGGCAATGCGACCGCAAGACTTTCGTCCAATATCGGTGCCATCAGTCTTGGTAAGACAGCTAAATGCAATATTGGCAACCCGATTGACCTCATCAGTTGATTGGGACCCGCGTCAGCGGGGCTTCTTACCAACAGACGGATGCGCCGATAATGCGACGATAGTCGACTTAGTCCTAAGGAGTAGTCATAAAAGCTATAGATCTTGCTACATAGCCAATTTGGATGTGAGCAAGGCATTTGACTCTTTGTCACATGCATCTATATATAACACCCTAAAAGCTTATGGCGCACCGAAGGACTTCGTCGACTACGTACAAAGTTCGTACGAGGTTGGTGGTACTAGTCTCTGCGGAGAAGGTTGGAGTTCAGAGGAATTCGTCCCTGCTAGAGGAGTGAAGCAGGGTGACCCTTTGTCTCCTATTCTATTTAATCTGGTCATTGACCGGTTACTTAGAGCTTTCCCCAAAGAAATTGGTACCAAGGTTGGAACTGCCATGACAAACGCGGCCGCGTTTGCAGACGATTTGGTCCTTTTTGCGGAAACTCGTATGGGGCTTCAACAACTGCTTGACAAGACAGTTAGCTATCTGGCTACTGTTGGACTCACCCTTAATGCTGACAAGTGTTTCACTATCGGTATTAAGGGTCAGCCGAAACAGAAGTGTACTGTGTTAGATCCACATACCTTCCAAGTAGGCTTGAACGGGTGTCCGGCATTGAAGCGAACTAACGAGTGGAAGTATTTAGGTATCATTTTCAATGCAAACGGGAGAGTGAAGTGCAACCCAGCCGAGGACATTGGTCCAAAGCTACAAAGGTTGTCACAAGCTCCTCTTAAGCCACAACAGAAGATATTTGCCCTTCGAACCGTCCTTATCCCACAACTCTACCACAAGCTTACCCTTGGGAGTGTGACGATAGGTGTGTTACGAAAATCCGACAAATTGATACGATTCTATGTGCGTAAATGGCTAGGTTTACCACCGGATGTGCCAATAGCATTTGTTCACGCCCCCCCAAAGTGTGGGGGACTCGGGATTCCATCACTAAGATGGATGGCTCCTATGCTTCGACTAAGACGATTGAGCAATATAAAATGGCCTCACTTCGAGCAATCCGAAGTGGCCAGCTCTTTCATCGAGGAAGAAATGCAAAGGGCCCGAGTTAGGTTGCTAGCGGAACAAGGAGAAATGCATACACGTTCGGCAATAGAAGAGTATTGGGCAAATAGATTGTTCGTGTCTGTTGATGGCAACGGTCTCCGTGAAGCGGGCCATTATGGTCCACAACACGGATGGGTCAGTCAACCCACGCGTTTGCTAACAGGAAAGGAATATAGAGACGGAATTAAACTGCGGATAAATGCCCTACCCACGAAGTCTCGTACTACGAGGGGAAGGCACTAATTGGATCGACAGTGTCGTGCAGGATGTGATGCTCCCGAAACATCAAACCACATCATGCAAAAATGCTATCGCTCGCATGGGAGGCGGGTAGCTAGACACAACTGCGTAGTAAATCGAATCAAGCGGGGACTTGAGGAGAGAGGCTGCGTGGTCATTGTTGAGCCAAGTCTGCAGGGCGAGTCCGGCCTCAATAAACCCGACCTGGTGGTACTCCGACCAAATCACATTGATGTGATTGACGTTCAGGTGACAAATGACGGACACTCTTTGGACGATGCGCATCAGCGCAAAATCCAAAGATACGATACCCCGGACATAAGACGCGAATTGCGGCGCAAGTTCGTAGCGACAGGTGACATAGAGTTTCACTCTGCCACAATTAATTGGAGAGGGATCTGGAGTGGTCAATCCGTAAAACGATTGATTGCGAAGGGCCTTCTAAATAAATATGATAGCCATATCATATCTATACAAGTAATAAGAGGTAGTCTTGGCTGTTTTAGACAGTTCATGTATTATAGTGGATACTCAAGAGGCTGGACGTAGCTTATGCCCTTGGTTCAAATATATATATATATATATAAATATATATGCCTGCTGCCTAGGCACACCATCAATTAGGCACAAACATCGCACAACAACAGCATGTAAGGATGGTTTTAGTACGTAGGCGTTGTGGAACCCTCAATGTGAAGAAGGTTCAGATAGAGCAATGAATCGTACATAACTAGACAAACTGAGACCACACAAGGTGTTGGCAGACCTAGTATCTTTTGAAGATTTCCATACCTTAGCGATCAAAAAAAAAAAAAAAAAAAATAGCCAAATGCCTCGTCATCTAATTAGTGACGCGCATGAATGGATTAACGAGATTCCTACTGTCCCTATCTACTCGTCGCCAACAGTCGCGAGAGGAGGGTCCTTGGAATCTTTGTCGATTTCAAGGGAGCCTTCGACAACGTGGAGTGGAGTGCGGTGCTAGATCGGCTTGTCGACGTAGGCTGTCGAGAAATCGACTTGTGGAAAAGCTATTTTTCCGGCCGTAGCGCAAGCATCATCAGCAGGTATGAAGCAGCCACAGTTGCGGTTACACGGGGCTGCCCGCAAGGGTCCGTCAGTGGTCCATTTATTTGGAATTTACTGATGGATATGCTGCTTCAGCGCTTGGAGCCACATTGTGCTCTGAGCGCGTTTGCAGATGATCTTCTGCTTTTCGTCGACGGGAATTCCCGTGCCGATCTGGAGCGGAAGGGCGAGCAGTTGATGGACATCGTGGGAGCCTGGGGAGCTGAGGTTGGAGTGAGTGTGTCAACCAGCAAGACGG
Organism: Drosophila subpulchrella; assembly: GCF_014743375.2. Taxonomy (NCBI): domain Eukaryota; kingdom Metazoa; phylum Arthropoda; class Insecta; order Diptera; family Drosophilidae; genus Drosophila; species Drosophila subpulchrella. The sequence goes on from NW_023665690.1 coordinate 66,827, forward strand.
CAATAATGTTGCTGAAAGGACAGCTTTCACGCACGAGGAGACCGACGGTACGGTTTGCTGGAGCAAGCCTGCCTTACGTCACCAAATGCCGGTACCTTGGCATCTTAGTCGGCGAGCGGTTGAGTTTTCTCCCGCATATCTCTGCTCTCAGAGATCGGCTGGCTGGAGTTGCCGGAGGACTAGCGCGGGTGCTTCGAGTCGATTGGGGGCTCAGCTCCCGTGCTAAGAGGACGATTTACAGCGGACTCATGGTCCCCTGTGCACTCTTTGGTGCCTCGGTCTGGTACAAGGCGGCGAGTAGGGGCAAGTCCCTTAAACTCCTCACCTCGTGCCAGAGGTCCATCCTTTTAGGATGCCTACCGGTATGCCGCACAGTGTCCACGGTGGCACTGCAGGTGCTTGCTGGTGCTCCTCCAATGGATCTGGATGCTCACAGGATCGCCGTGAAGTTCAAGCTGAGGAAGGATGTCCCCCTGGATGAGAGCGACTGGCTCCACGGACAGGACCTGTCCGTGTTGGACTGGAAAGCCAAGATGGCGCTGCTAGACGAACGTCTGCTAAATGAGTGGCAACTCAGATGGGATCGCGCGGAACACGGCTCCGTGACTCGCGAGTTTTTCCCAGAGGCAGCGTTCGTCTACAAGAGGAAAGACTTTGTCTTTACCCTCAAAGCCGGATTCTTGCTGACAGGACACGGGTCGATGAACGCATTTCTGCAAGGCAGGACCCTCAGCACCACGACCGCATGCTCATGTGGCGTGGCAAGAGAGGACTGGCGCCACATACTGTGTGAATGCCGCCTGTATAACGATTTGCGGGACCTGGATGCCCTTGGAGTCGTTCGAGACCAGGGAAGATGGATCGTCGCGGGAGTAGTCGAGACCCCAGAACGGATGCGTCTCCTAGGAGTTTTTGCCGATGCTGCCTTCTCGAGGCGAAGGATGGATGCGACGAGGGAGGAACCACAGGCGCCGGGACGTTAGTCCCACCGTTCTTTTGCCGTGTGGTAGCGGCGAAGAATACTGCCACAGCCTGCCATAGCTTGTCGTAGGAGGCGACTAATATGGCAATGGTTGCCCCATCCGAGCTTGTCGGAGCTGAAGGGGTGAGGCTCACCGAGCCTGTAATTTCGGTACCACGGGTTGAGCAGCTCCAAGGCTGCTCATTGAGGTTGGCCCCCTTGTGGGAGTATCGTGGTGGCTGTGGTTGACACCTATATCGCGGGTAGAGTCCTCGGGCTCGACGTGGATGTTGCGTTATACAACTCGGGTGCTGTGACCCACAGAACGGTAGAGATTTTAGATAGATCTCGCCCCTACGCAAGGGGGAGTGCTTGCCCGACAAGTAAGTACTCGAATTGCTACTTAGATGGTTGCTATGTACATAGCTATAGCTTCTAGTCCGGGGCGTTGGTCTGGCGCTTAACCTAGACCCGTGCATTATATACTCACTTGTGGGTATATTAGAATGCCGTGGTTGTAATCCCTTCATTGTGGAACACGCCACGTAAAATAAGTTCGGAGGGATCCGAGACACACCTGTCCCTATCTACTATCTAGCGAAACCACAGCCAAGGGAACGGGCTTGGAATAATTAGCGGGGAAAGAAGACCCTTTTGAGCTTGACTCTAATCTGGCAGTGTAAGGAGACATAAGAGGTGTAGAATAAGTGGGAGATATTAGACTTCGGTTTGGTATCGCCAATGAAATACCACTACTCTTATTGTTTCCTTACTTACTTGATTAAATGGAACGTGTATCATTTCCTAGCCATTATACGGATATATTTATTATATCTTATGGTATTGGGTTTTGATGCAAGCTTCTTGATCAAAGTATCACGAGTTTGTTATATAATCGCAAACAAATTCTTTAATAAAACGGTGCATTTATGTATTTTTGATTTGAAAATTTGGTATAACTCCAATTACTCAGGTATGATCCAATTCAAGGACATTGCCAGGTAGGGAGTTTGACTGGGGCGGTACATCTCTCAAATAATAACGGAGGTGTCCCAAGGCCAGCTCAGTGCGGACAGAAACCACACATAGAGCAAAAGGGCAAATGCTGACTTGATCTCGGTGTTCAGTACACACAGGGACAGCAAAAGCTCGGCCTATCGATCCTTTTGGTTTAAAGAGTTTTTAACAAGAGGTGTCAGAAAAGTTACCATAGGGATAACTGGCTTGTGGCGGCCAAGCGTTCATAGCGACGTCGCTTTTTGATCCTTCGATGTCGGCTCTTCCTATCATTGTGAAGCAAAATTCACCAAGCGTTGGATTGTTCACCCATGCAAGGGAACGTGAGCTGGGTTTAGACCGTCGTGAGACAGGTTAGTTTTACCCTACTAATGACAAAACGTTGTTGCGACAGCATTCCTGCGTAGTACGAGAGGAACCGCAGGTACGGACCAATGGCACAATACTTGTTCGAGCGAACAGTGGTATGACGCTACGTCCGTTGGATTATGCCTGAACGCCTCTAAGGTCGTATCCGTGCTGGACTGCAATGATAAATAAGGGGCAATTTGCATTGTATGGCTTCTAAACCATTTAAAGTTTATAATTTACTTTATAAACGACAATGGATGTGATGCCAATGTAATTTGTAACATAGTAAATTGGGAGGATCTTTGAAATCTAATTTACTTTATAAACGACAATGGATGTGATGCCAATGTAATTTGTAACATAGTAAATTGGGAGGATCTTTGATCACCTGATGCCGCGCTAGTTACATATAAAAGCATTATTTAATACAATGACAAAGCCTAGAATCAATTGTAAACGACTTTTGTAACAGGCAAGGTGTTGTAAGTGGTTGAGCAGCTGCCATACTGCGATCCACTGAAGCTTATCCTTTGCTTGATGATTCGATAATAAAGATGTTGCAAGCGGGCATAATCATTATGCTTGCTTCTGCAGCATCGCACGCCACTTTGTTTGTGGTGTGTAAGCTAGGGAAGAAGAAATATAAAAGACCTAAATTGGAAACATCAATATATAAGTAAATATTGAACAAACAAAATGTATCGTCATCTTATTAGTGACGCGATGATAAAGTGGCAAACATATTCCATGTATAAATATTCCTATGGTATTAAAATTCAAGTAAAGAGGACATATATAAAAGTTTGTATATATGGTTCATTCAATGGTAGCAGCGGTTGGTTGGTTGGTGTCTGCTCCTCTTATTGTTCAAAACTTGTTATGGTAGCAAGTCTATATCGTCATATTATTAGTGACGCGAAAAAGTAGTGGCAAAACATATTCCATGTATAAATAAATATTCCTATGGTATTGAAATTCAAGTAAAGAGGCCATTCAAGTAAAGAGGACTTATATAAATATAAGTATATGTTCCTTCAATGGTAGCAGCGCGGTTGGTTGGTTGGTGTGTCTGCTCCTCTTATTGTTCAAAACTTATGTTATGGTAGCAAGACTGTATCGTCATATTATTAGTGACGCGAAAAAGTAGTGGCAAAACATATTCCATGTATAAATATTCCTATGGTATTGAAATTCAAGTAAAGAGGACATATAAAATTACTATCAATGGTAGCAGTGGTTGGTTGGTTGGTGGTTGGTTGGCGGCTGCTCCTATTATTGTTCAAGACTTATGTTATGGTAGCAAGTCTGTATCGTCATATTAATTATTAGTGACGCGAAAAAGTAATGGAAATCATATTCCATGTATAAATAGATTCCTATGGTAATGAAATTTTCAAGTAAAGAGAGGACCATACAAGTAAGAGGACATATAAAAAGTAAGTATATGTTCCTCCAATGGTAGCAGTGGTTGGTTGGTTGGCGGCTGATCCTCTTATTGTTCAAAACTTATTTTATCAATATGAGTTTGACAATACAATAAAGAAGACCAATCTAATCCATATAAAACTAAATGTATTATATGGATATGCTTAGGAAACCCATATATTCAATTCATAAAAAAAAATTATGTATAGAAAATTATACATATATCTTTTATATAAATGAATCGTATGGATATCGCCTTATGGTAGGTATAATAACTTTTTAAGGCATAATAATGTATAATATAGAAAATATACATTGAAATATAAATGCATTTTTATAGATATGGCGGCATATAAGTGCCATATACACAAGAATAAATAATAGAATTTACCAATATATAATTAAAATGAGATATAACAAGAAAGGAAGTTAGCTTCGGCAAGCCGAAGCTTATATACCCTTGCAGCTATAATTATTAAATTTAAAAACACAAAAAATGATATTCCCAATAGTATAAGATAATATGTCAAAAAACACCGAAGCTATAATTTGTTTCATATTATTTTCCTACCAATTTTCCGATCGTTCCTATGGCAGCTATATGATATAGTCGTCCGATTTTGATAAAATTAAATTCAAAATTCAGAACTAATTAAAAAATCGTATTTCCAAGCGTAGGAGGTTATATGTTAAAAAACACCGAAGCTATAATTTGTTTCATATTATTTTCCTACCAATTTTCCGATCGTTCCTATGGCAGCTATATGACATAGTCGTCCGATTTTGATAAAATTTAATTCGAAATTCAGAACTAAATAAAAAATGTTATTTCCAAGCGCTAGATGTTATATGTTGAAAAACACCGAAGCTATAATTTTTTTCATATTATTTTTCCACAAATTTTCCGATCGTTCCTATGGCAGCTATATGATATAGTCGTCCGATTTCGATAAAATTTAATTCAAAATTCAAAATTATTTAAAAATTGTTATTTCCAAGCTTAGGAGGTTATATGCTAAAAAACACCAAAGATATAATTTTTTTTCATTTATTTGTCCGATTATTCCTATGGGAGCTATAAGATATAGTTGTCCGATCCGGCTGGTTCCGACTTATATACTACCTGCAAAAGATATAAGACTTTTGGGAAAGTTTCAGCCCGATAGCTTTAAAACTGAGAGACTAGTTTGCGTAGAAACGGACGGACAGACGGACAGACGGACAGACGGACAGACGGACAGACGGACAGACGGACATGGCTAGATCGACTCGTCTAGTGATGCTGATCAAGAATATATATACTTTATGGGGTCGGAAACGTCTCCTTCACTGCGTTGCAAACTTCTGACTGAAATCAATATACCCTCTGCAAGGGTATAAAAACCTAGTGAGGGGCTGCACTAGTATATGAATCGTATGGATATGGCTTATAGGTATAATACCTATAAGGCATAATAATGTATAATATAATAAATATACATTAAGATATGAATGGATTGTATAAATATGGCATAGAAATGCCATATACATAAGAATAAATGGTAGAATTTACCCATATATCACTGAAACACGATATATAAACCTAGTGATAGCTGGCACTAGTACTGTAAACAGGCACGCAATAGTGCGTGGGGTAAAAAACTACTATAGGGAGGTGGTCGTTGGCGGGCCCCTCCTCGTATTGGTCAAAACTTATGTTATGCATATGAATTTGTCATATGCATAGAAATCCATACAAAAGTAAAAAAAAATTATGTATAGAAAAATATACATATATTTATATAAGTGAATCGTATGGATATGGCTTATAGGTATAATACCTATAAGGCATAATAATGTATAACAAGTAAATATACATTGAAATGTGAATGCATTGTATGGATATGGCATATAAATGCCATATATATAGAAATAAATTGTATATCAATGATATAACAATTATAAACCTAGTGAGGGGCGGCACTAGTGAATGAATCGTATGGATATGGCTTATAGGTATAATACCTATAAGGCATAATAATGTATAATATAATAAATATACATTAAGATATGAATGGATTGTATAAATATGGCATAGAAATGCCATATACATAAGAATAAATGGTAGAATTTACCCATATATCACTGAAACATGATATATAAACCTAGTGATAGCTGGCACTAGTACTGTAAACAGGCACGCAGTAGTGCGTGGGGTAAAAAACTACTATAGGGAGGTGGTCGTTGGCGGGCCCCTCCTCGTATTGGTCAAAACTTATGTTATGCATATGAATTTGTCAATACTATATAGAACGCCAAGCATATCCATATAAACTATGGATATGCATAGAAATCCATACAAAAGTAAAAAAAAATTATGTATAGAAAAATATACATATATTTATATAAGTGAATCGTATGGATATGGCTTATAGGTATAATACCTATAAGGCATAATAATGTATAACAAGTAAATATACATTGAAATGTGAATGCATTGTATGGATATGGCATATAAATGCCATATATATAGAAATAAATTGTATATCAATGATATAAGAATTATAAACCTAGTGAGGGGCGGCACTAGTGAATGAATCGTATGGATATGGCTTATAGGTATAATACCTATAAGGCATAATAATGTATAATATAATAAATATACATTAAGATATGAATGGATTGTATAAATATGGCATAGAAATGCCATATACATAAGAATAAATGGTAGAATTTACCCATATATCACTGAAACACGATATATAAACCTAGTGATAGCTGGCACTAGTACTGTAAACAGGCACGCAATAGTGCGTGGGGTAAAAAACTACTATAGGGAGGTGGTCGTTGGCGGGCCCCTCCTCGTATTGGTCAAAACTTATGTTATGCATATGAATTTGTCATATGCATAGAAATCCATACAAAAGTAAAAAAAAATTATGTATAGAAAAATATACATATATTTATATAAGTGAATCGTATGGATATGGCTTATAGGTATAATACCTATAAGGCATAATAATGTATAACAAGTAAATATACATTGAAATGTGAATGCATTGTATGGATATGGCATATAAATGCCATATATATAGAAATAAATTGTATATCAATGATATAACAATTATAAACCTAGTGAGGGGCGGCACTAGTGAATGAATCGTATGGATATGGCTTATAGGTATAATACCTATAAGGCATAATAATGTATAATATAATAAATATACATTAAGATATGAATGGATTGTATAAATATGGCATAGAAATGCCATATACATAAGAATAAATGGTAGAATTTACCCATATATCACTGAAACACGATATATAAACCTAGTGATAGCTGGCACTAGTACTGTAAACAGGCACGCAGTAGTGCGTGGAAAAAAAAACTACTATAGGGAGGTGGTCGTTGGCGGGCCCCTCCTCGTATTGGTCAAAACTTATGTTATGCGTAAACATATGATTTTGTCAATACTATAAAAAAAACTTGTTTTGTACATACAAAACTAAATGAATTATATGGATATTGAAAAATAAATGGCATTATATCCATATAATGAAAATATACTTGTATTCTCTTATTATAAGAGAGAATACCGTATGGTTGGTTGGCAAAGACAATTGAAAATACCCGAATTGCAGATGATGGGTTCAAAAACTACTATAGGGTGGTGTAGCAAATAATATGAAGATGATATATCCATATAATGGATATGCACTAGTATTCTCTTATTATAATAGAGAATACCATATAAATGGTTGGCAAAGACAATTGAAAATACCCGAATTGAAGTTGACGGGTTCAAAAACTATTATAGGGTGATGTAGCAAATAAAATAATGATGATATATCCATATAATGGAATTATATGTGTATTCTCTTATTATATGAGAGAGTACCAAACGGTTGATTGGCAAAGACAATTGAAAATACCCGAATTAAAGATATTGGGTCCAAAAACTACTATAGGATGGTCAATGGGCCGGCCATCTACTATTGACGTGACAAAATACTGTCTGTCGGTAGAGAAGATATTAACCCGTCAAATTTGTTTCTTTATTCATTTATGAATATGAGACTTGGCTCCACGGTTAATATTTTAAGCCCAAAGATAATAATGTTGAAACAAAGGCCAAAATTTCTATTATACATAGAATAACAAATTGTTTCCGAACTTTATCGTTAATCAAATAAATAAATACAAATGAGGCAGGCTAATAATGATATATATTTTGTATTGATAATCTAGTGTATTATTGGGCGGGCAAGAAAGTCATGTCGTTTTTTTTAGTAATCGTTTTTAATCTAATTTATTTACGACTAATCGAGCACCAGGGTCACACTTTTTAGTATCGTTTTAAAGCTTATTGTCTTAGGTACTATCGACGAAAATTTGGTAATTATTCGATAACATTTGTGGAAGCTATAGCAAATTAAACATGGAGGACCAAAGTGAGCATTTTCGGCATATTTTGCTTTTTTACTTCCGAAAAGGAAAAAAAGCGGTCGAAGCTCGCGAAAAATTGTGCGAAGTGTATGGTAAAGATGCCATGAGTGATCGCCAATGTCAGCGCTGGTTTGCCAAATTCAGGCTTGGAGATTTTGGAGTTAAAGACGCCCCACGTTCTGGTCGACCATCGGCCGTTTTTGACGAACAAATTCAGGCTTTGCTGGATGAAAACCGGCGCTATTCAACGCGGGAGATGTCAGAGAAGCTCAGTGTGTCGCATACAACGGTTGAAAACCATTTGAAGAAACTTGGCTACGTAAGCAAGCTCGATGTTTGGGTTCCGCATAACTTAAAGGAAATTCACCTAACTAAGCGTATCAACATCTGCTATTCTCTGCTGCAACGGATTAAAAACGATCCTTTTTTGAAGCGGATCATTACTGGCGACGAAAAGTGGGTTGTTTACAATAATGTCCAACGAAAAAGATCATGGAGCAAGAAAGATGAGCCAGCCCAAGCCACATCAAAGGCCGATATCCATCAGAGGAAAGTTATGCTGTCTGTTTGGTGGAATTGGAAGGGTGTAGTGCACTTTGAGCTGCTGGGACGGAATGAAACCATCAATTCAGATGTGTACTGTCGCCAGCTATCCAATTTGGCGGAAAAAATTAAAGAAAAGGAGCCGGCACTAGCTAATCGCAAGGGTATAGTCTTTCACCATGACAACGCTAGGCCCCACACATCTTTGGTCACTCGGCAAAAATTAACGGAGCTGAATTGGGAAGTGCTACCACATCCACCTTATAGTCCGGACTTAGCACCTTCAAATTACCATTTGTTTCGCTCTCTTCAAAACTCTTTGAATGGTAAAAACTTTGATTCAGATGAGGCTGTCGAAAACCACTTGTCTCGATTCTTTGCTGGAAAAGACCAAAAGTTCTTCGAGCGCGGAATTATGCAGCTGCCCGAGAGATGGTCATTAGTGGTCGAACAAAACGGCCAATACATAATTGATTAATTATAAGTCCTGATATAAATAAATCATCTTTGAAAATATTGAAAAAAAACGACATGACTTTCTTGCCAACCCAATATAATACGTAAAGAGATATATATGTATATTGGTCTGCCATTATCACATGCTGGGTTATGTGATCTCTCCCTGCGGGGAAAAACAAAAAGAGGTGTCCCTATATTAAAAGAAAATAATATATATATATATTATTTCTTCTAACGTACATATCATATATGCGCTCGGTTTTATATTATATATTACCAAAGAGTCTTATATGAATATATACAGATAAATTTTAAATTTATCATCAAAATACAAATGATTTCATTCAATATTTTATATTGGTTAAACAAAAATTGTACATGTGTGGATACAATAATGACGTATGTCGAACAAAAAAGATATTTTAGAATGAAATATGCAAATATAAAGAAAATTATTACGTATTACGAAAAAAAATATTGTGTTTTGAAGACGGGGATTCTTTTTAACATCAATAATTAAAAAACTTGTTATTATTAGTGGCGGAACAAGTATATATTGTGAAAACAACAAACGTATACGAATGCTATATAAAAATGGCCGTATTCGATAGAAAACAATCTATAAAATTTATATTGCTAATTTCTATTCAAAAATATGAATGAAATATGAATAAAAACATTATTCTGGTTGATCCTGCCAGTAGTTATATGCTTGTCTCAAAGATTAAGCCATGCATGTCTAAGTACACACGAATTAAAAGTGAAACCGCAAAAGGCTCATTATATCAGTTATGGTTCCTTAGATCATTAACAGTTACTTGGATAACTGTGGTAATTCTAGAGCTAATACATGCAATTAAAACATGAACCTTATGGGACATGTGCTTTTATTAGGCTAAAACCAAGCGATCGCAAGATCGTTATATTGGTTGAACTCTAGATAACATGCAGATCGTATGGTCTTGTACCGACGACAGATCTTTCAAATGTCTGCCCTATCAACTTTTGATGGTAGTATCTAGGACTACCATGGTTGCAACGGGTAACGGGGAATCAGGGTTCGATTCCGGAGAGGGAGCCTGAGAAACGGCTACCACATCTAAGGAAGGCAGCAGGCGCGTAAATTACCCACTCCCAGCTCGGGGAGGTAGTGACGAAAAATAACAATACAGGACTCATATCCGAGGCCCTGTAATTGGAATGAGTACACTTTAAATCCTTTAACAAGGACCAATTGGAGGGCAAGTCTGGTGCCAGCAGCCGCGGTAATTCCAGCTCCAATAGCGTATATTAAAGTTGTTGCGGTTAAAACGTTCGTAGTTGAACTTGTGCTTCATACGGGTAGTACAACTTACAATTGTGGTTAGTACTATACCTTTATGTATGTAAGCGTATTACCGGTGGAGTTCTTACATGTGCTTAGATACTTGTATTTTTTCATATGTTCCTCCTATTTAAAAACCTGCATTAGTGCTCTTAAACGAGTGTTATTGTGGGCCGGTACAATTACTTTGAACAAATTAGAGTGCTTAAAGCAGGCTTCAAATGCCTGAATATTCTGTGCATGAGATAATGAAATAAGACCTCTGTTCTGCTTTCATTGGTTTTCAGATCAAGAGGTAATGATTAATAGAAGCAGTTTGGGGGCATTAGTATTACGACGCGAGAGGTGAAATTCTTGGACCGTCGTAAGACTAACTTAAGCGAAAGCATTTGCCAAAGATGTTTTCATTAATCAAGAACGAAAGTTAGAGGTTCGAAGGCGATCAGATACCGCCCTAGTTCTAACCATAAACGATGCCAGCTAGCAATTGGGTGTAGCTACTTTTATGGCTCTCTCAGTCGCTTCCCGGGAAACCAAAGCTTTTGGGCTCCGGGGGAAGTATGGTTGCAAAGCTGAAACTTAAAGGAATTGACGGAAGGGCACCACCAGGAGTGGAGCCTGCGGCTTAATTTGACTCAACACGGGAAAACTTACCAGGTCCGAACATAAGTGTGTAAGACAGATTGATAGCTCTTTCTCGAATCTATGGGTGGTGGTGCATGGCCGTTCTTAGTTCGTGGAGTGATTTGTCTGGTTAATTCCGATAACGAACGAGACTCAAATATATTAAATAGATATCTTCAGGATTATGGTGTTGAAGCTTATATAGCCTTCATTCATGGTGGCAGTAAAATGTTTATTGTGTTTGAATGTGTTTATATAAGTGGAGCCGTACCTGTTGGTTTGTCCCATTATAAGGACACTAGCTTCTTAAATGGACAAATTGCGTCTAGCAATAATGAGATTGAGCAATAACAGGTCTGTGATGCCCTTAGATGTCCTGGGCTGCACGCGCGCTACAATGAAAGTATCAACGTGTATTTCCTAGACCGAGAGGTCCGGGTAAACCGCTGAACCACTTTCATGCTTGGGATTGTGAACTGAAACTGTTCACATGAACTTGGAATTCCCAGTAAGTGTGAGTCATTAACTCGCATTGATTACGTCCCTGCCCTTTGTACACACCGCCCGTCGCTACTACCGATTGAATTATTTAGTGAGGTCTCCGGACGTGATCACTGTGACGCCTTGTGTGTTACGGTTGTTTCGCAAAAGTTGACCGACCTTGATTATTTAGAGTAACAAGGTTTCCGTAGGTGAACCTGCGGAAGGATCATTATTGTTTAATATCCTTACCGTTAATAAAAAAATTTGTTTTTATTATAATAATATAATATATTATAGTAATACAAATAAAATATAAATTGCCAAAAATATGATCTTTTATAGATCAAATATAAAATTTCGAACAAGCAAATCGAAATAATAATTGTAATAATAAATATATTATTGCATTAAATAAGAGATAAATAAATAAGCAAAAGCAAACAAATAACAAATTCGAACAAGCAAATCGAAATTATTAAATTTATTTAATATTATTATTATATTGTATATTAAATGCAATTAATTAATAAAACACTGTGTGTATATGGACCATAATATACACGCGTTGCGATATGTATTGTTCATCTCAGTTATGCGCATACATTGGATAATGCAACAACCTAAAATGTACAATGTTGTACCTGATTATTACAGGTTAATGTTTTATATAAATTTCAATATATATCGCTAAAAAAAAGTATTAATACCGTAAATGCCATTTAAAAAATACTTGATATATTATTGGTTATATGAAACTAAGACATTTCGCAGCATTCGTTTTAGGTATAAAAATCAATTTATTGAAGGAATTAATATATACCAGTAAAATGGTGTATTTTTAATTTCTTTCAATAAAAACATATATGACAAAATTACCAAACCAATATATAAAACTCTAAGCGGTGGATCACTCGGCTCATGGGTCGATGAAGAACGCAGCAAACTGTGCGTCATCGTGTGAACTGCAGGACACATGAACATCGACATTTTGAACGCATATCGCAGTCCATGCTGTTATGTACTTTAATTAATTTTATAGTGCTGCTTGGACTACATATGGTTGAGGGTTGTAAGACTATGCTAATTAAGTTGTTTATATAAATTTTATAATGAAATTTTATAAGCATATGGTATATTATTGGATAATAATAATTTAATTATTATATTATTCATAATATTAACAAATATATGAAAAACATTATCTCACATTAGTAAATAATTTGAATGTGAAAAACGAAGAGAAATATTTTCTTTTTCAATCAAATAATACTGAGAAATGTCTAGCATAAAAAATTTATCTAGAATTGTCTCTTATTAAAGATTAGTAAATAGAAAGCCGTTGACAATATTATTATTCTTCGTTGATTCGTTAGACCAAACAAATGCCATACAAATATATAAAATATATAACGAATTTAATAAAATGTTTTATCATTATATATAAAGAATTAATTGCAAAAAAAGTTATACACAACCTCAACTCATATGGGACTACCCCCTGAATTTAAGCATATTAATTAGGGGAGGAAAAGAAACTTACCAGGATTTTCTTAGTAGCGGCGAGCGAAAAGAAATCAGTTCAGCACTAAGTCACTTTGTCTATATGGCAAATGTGAGATGCAGTGTATGGAGCGTCAATATTCTAGTATGAGAAATTAACGATTTAAGTCCTTCTTAAATGAGGCCATTTACCCATAGAGGGTGCCAGGCCCGTATAACGTTAATGATTACTAGATGATGTTTCCAAAGAGTCGTGTTGCTTGATAGTGCAGCACTGAGTGGGTGGTAAACTCCATCTAAAACTAAATATAACCATGAGACCGATAGTAAACAAGTACCGTGAGGGAAAGTTGAAAAGAACTCTGAATAGAGAGTTAAACAGTACGTAAAACTGCTTAGGGGTTAAGCCCGATGAACCTGAATATCCGTTATGGAAAATTCATCATTAAAATTGTAATATTTAAACAATATTATGATAATAGTGTGCATTTTTTCCATATAAGGACATTGTAATCTATTAGCATACAAAATTTATCATAAAATATAACTTATAGTTTATTCAAATTAATTTGCTTGCATTTTAACACAGAATAAATGTTATTAATTTGATAAAGTGCTGATAGATTTATATGAATACAGTGCGTTAATTTTTCAAAATTATATAATGGCATAATTATCATTGATTTTTGTGTTTATTATATGCACTTGTATGATTAACAATGCGAAAGATTCAGGATACCTTCGGGACCCGTCTTGAAACACGGACCAAGGAGTCTAACATATGTGCAAGTTATTGGGATATAAACCTAATAGCGTAATTAACTTGACTAATAATGGGATTAGTTTTTTAACTATTTATAGCTAATTAACACAATCCCGGGGCGTTCTATATAGTTATGTATAATGATATTTATATTATTTATGCCTCTAACTGGAACGTACCTTGAGCATATATGCTGTGACCCGAAAGATGGTGAACTATACTTGATCAGGTTGAAGTCAGGGGAAACCCTGATGGAAGACCGAAACAGTTCTGACGTGCAAATCGATTGTCAGAATTGAGTATAGGGGCGAAAGACCAATCGAACCATCTAGTAGCTGGTTCCTTCCGAAGTTTCCCTCAGGATAGCTGGTGCATTTTAATGTTATATAAAATAATCTTATCTGGTAAAGCGAATGATTAGAGGCCTTAGGGTCGAAACGATCTTAACCTATTCTCAAACTTTAAATGGGTAAGAACCTTAACTTTCTTGATATGAAGTTCAAGGTTATGATATAATGTGCCCAGTGGGCCACTTTTGGTAAGCAGAACTGGCGCTGTGGGATGAACCAAACGTAATGTTACGGTGCCCAAATTAACAACTCATGCAGATACCATGAAAGGCGTTGGTTGCTTAAAACAGCAGGACGGTGATCATGGAAGTCGAAATCCGCTAAGGAGTGTGTAACAACTCACCTGCCGAAGCAACTAGCCCTTAAAATGGATGGCGCTTAAGTTGTATACCTATACATTACCGCTAAAGTAGATGATTTATATTACTTGTGATATAAATTTTGAAACTTTAGTGAGTAGGAAGGTACAATGGTATGCGTAGAAGTGTTTTGGCGTAAGCCTGCATGGAGCTGCCATTGGTACAGATCTTGGTGGTAGTAGCAAATAATCGAATGAGACCTTGGAGGACTGAAGTGGAGAAGGGTTTCGTGTGAACAGTAGTTGATCACGAGTTAGTCGGTCCTAAGTTCAAGGCGAAAGCCGAAAATTTTCAAGTAAAACACAAATGCCATACAAATATAATTATATTATATAAATCAAGCTAATTAATATACTTGAATAATTTTGAACGAAAGGGAATACGGTTCCAATTCCGTAACCTGTTGAGTATCCGTTTGTTATTAAATATGGGCCTCGTGCTCATCCTGGCAACAGGAACGACCATAAAGAAGCCGTCGAGAGATATCGGAAGAGTTTTCTTTTCTGTTTTATAGCCGTACTACCATGGAAGTCTTTCGCAGAGAGATATGGTAGATGGGCTAGAAGAGCATGACATATACTGTAATAATATGTTATAAGGATTGGCTCTGAAGATTGAGATAGTCGGGCTTGATTGGGAAACAATAACATGGTTTATGTGCTCGTTCTGGGTAAATAGAGTGTCTGGCATTTATGTTGGTCACTTGTTCCCCGGATAGTTTAGTTACGTAGCCAATTGTGGAACTTTCTTGCTAAAATTTTTAAGAATACTAATTGGGTTAAACCAATTAGTTCTTATTAATTATAACGATTATCAATTAACAATCAATTCAGAACTGGCACGGACTTGGGGAATCCGACTGTCTAATTAAAACAAAGCATTGTGATGGCCCTAACGGGTGTGGACACAATGTGATTTCTGCCCAGTGCTCTGAATGTCAAAGTGAAGAAATTCAAGTAAGCGCGGGTCAACGGCGGGAGTAACTATGACTCTCTTAAGTTCACGTTCGGCAATAGAAGAGTATTGGGCAAATAGATTGTTCGTGTCTGTTGATGGCAACGGTCTCCGTGAAGCGGGCCATTATGGTCCACAACACGGATGGGTCAGTCAACCCACGCGTTTGCTAACAGGAAAGGAATATAGAGACGGAATTAAACTGCGGATAAATGCCCTACCCACGAAGTCTCGTACTACGAGGGGAAGGCACGAATTGGATCGACAGTGTCGTGCAGGATGTGATGCTCCCGAAACATCAAACCACATCATGCAAAAATGCTATCGCTCGCATGGGAGGCGGGTAGCTAGACACAACTGCGTAGTAAATCGAATCAAGCGGGGACTTGAGGAGAGAGGCTGCGTGGTCATTGTTGAGCCAAGTCTGCAGGGCGAGTCCGGCCTCAATAAACCCGACCTGGTGGTACTCCGACCAAATCACATTGATGTGATTGACGTTCAGGTGACAAATGACGGACACTCTTTTTACGATGCGCACCAGCGCAAAATCCAAAGATACGATACCCCGGACATAAGACGCGAATTGCGGCGCAAGTTCGTAGCGACAGGTGACATAGAGTTTCACTCTGCCACAATTAATTGGAGAGGGATCTGGAGTGGTCAATCCGTAAAACGGTTGATTGCGAAGGGCCTTCTAAATAAATATGATAGCCATATCATATCTATACAAGTAATAAGAGGTAGTCTTGGCTGTTTTAGACAGTTCATGTATTATAGTGGATACTCAAGAGGCTGGACGTAGCTTATGCCCTTGGTTCAAATATATATGCCTGCTGCCTAGGCACACCATAAATTAGGCACAAACATCGCACAACAACAGCATGTAAGGATGGTTTTAGTACGTAGGCGTTGTGGAACCCTCAATGTGAAGAAGGTTCAGATAGAGCAATGAATCGTACATAACTAGACAAACTGAGACCACACAAGGTGTTGGCAGACCTAGTATCTTTCGAAGATTTCCATACCTTAGCAATCAAAAAAAAAAAAAAAAAAAAAAAAAAAAATAGCCAAATGCCTCGTCATCTAATTAGTGACGCGCATGAATGGACTAACGACGGACGTGTGTTTTTTCGTGGTCCCAATCAGTCGGTCATATCTCGGAAAGTACGTGGTGTACAAAGTTAAAATTTGCGTCAAAATTCGTGCCTTTGCGAAAGAAGTACGGTGGTGCAAAAACATTTTGGAAAAGTCAGTGGTGAGCGGAGTAATCGGAGTTTTCCTTTGTGGAAAATTACACACGTGCGCGCGCCGCGTGTGCTTGGAGAGCGCTTTCGAGAGAGCGCTTTCGTGAGAGAGCTTTCGCGAGAGCGTTTGGCATCAGGTGTTCCCTCTCGCGTGATTCCTCTCGCGCGTCAGCTGTGAGTGTACCGCCTAAGCTTTCTTATCGGGTAAGTGAGCTTGCTCGAGGAAAAGTTAAGAGGGTAGGTGGGCGATGGCTCCATCTCCGATGGAGACGGAGGGTGGATGCTCGGGCAGCGAATCTGCCAGCAGTCGAGGTAGCGTCAGTGTTGGACGAAAAGGCCGCCCGAAGGGGAAGCGTGGACGAGGTGCTGCCGCACGGGATGCCTCGCAGGCAAAAATTGTTGCCGTGGATGGAGTTGGAGGCGGGCCAGAGCCCCTTGTAGAGGAGACGCTCTCCTCTCTGGAGATGCCGCCGCCGCCCGCTCCCGCTGCTCGCGTTGCTTCCGCCGCTACCGCTGCCTCTGCCGACGCCGACGTCGCTGCTAGTGCTGCCGTCGCTGCTAGCGCCGCCGTCGCTGCTAGCGTTGACACCGCTGCTAGCGCTGACGCCGCTACTGTTGCCGCTGCTGGAGACGTTGCGAAATATGACCACGCCATGGAGGTTGTGAGGGGTGGCCCCGGACGGATTTCCGCGGAAGTCGCGAAAATTCGGACCGAGGTCATACTCGATACCAGCGTTATCGTGAGGAGCTCCACCAGGGAGCTGCTACTCGTTGTGGCCAAATATGAGGCCCTCATCTCGGCGCTCACGCTGCGTAACGCGGTCCTGGAGGACAGACATCGGCAGTCTAAGAATGCACCACTGCCGCCACCGCCGCCGACTACCCAACCTGCTGGCCCGCGGATGCCCTCTGCATATGCCTCTGCATATCCAAGCCTCCCGATGCCATCCGCCGTTCCGGTCCCGATGCCGCGAAAACCGCGCGAGACCTGGTCGGCCATTGTCCACAGTTCCGACCCGAAAATTTCGGGTAAGGAGCTGGCGGACAAAGTCAGGAAGGAGATTGCTCCCTCGCTAGGAGTGCGTCTGCACGAGGTGAGAGGGCTGGCGCGTGGCGGTGCCATCATCCGCACCCCATCGTCCGGCGAGATACAGAAGGTGGTCGCGAACAAAAAGTTTGTAGAAGCTGGCCTAGAGGTCAAACAAAGCCCAGCGCAAACGCCAAAAATAGTGGTCAGCAACGTTGACACTGCGACGCCGCCGGATGAGTTCATGAGCGAGTTGTACAAAAACAACTTCGCTGACAAGATGAGCCTGGAGTTGTATAAAAAGCAGGTGCGACTTAAGAAGTCGTGGTCGCAGGCGGACGGCGCCACAGTTAATGTGACGCTGGAAGTCAGCACCACGGCCCTCGACGTGCTCGACGGCGGAAAGGCCTATATTGGCTGGTTCGCCTACAACTGCCGGGCATTGGTGCGCACATACGCGTGCCACAGATGTGTTGGTTTTGACCATAAGATAAAATACTGCCGATACAAGGAGAATGTCTGCCGGCAGTGCGGACAGACTGGCCACAGTGCGCGAGCGTGCCAGAACCCGGTGGACTGCCGGAATTGCCGTTTTAAGGGCTACCAGTCGGGGCACCACATGCTGTCCCCTGGATGTCCGGTATACGCGGCGGTGCTTGCAAGGGTGAACTCTAGACATTAATGTTTAGGTTCATCCAAGCTAACTGTGGTCGAGGACGAGCTGCGACCATAGAGCTCGCAGTCCGGTTGCTTGAAAGCAAGAGTCTGTTCGCACTGGTGCAGGAGCCTTACGTGGGCGTCGAGAGGATAAATGTGTTGCCGGATGGAGTGAGGAGTTTCGTTGATCAACGAGGGAAGGCAGCCATTTATGTGAACCACCAGGATGTCATCTGCATGCCAGTGGAGCCGCTCACCAACAACTACGGTGTGTGTGTGTACATAAAGGGGAGTTTTGGCTCAATTTTCCTTTGCGCCGCATACTGCCAGTTCGATAGCGATGAGGATTATAGCCTCCAGTCGTATCTAGCGTACTTGGATGCTGTCCTGCTGCTGGCCAGCAGTACTCCAGCAATCCTTGGACTCGATGCGAACGCAGCATCCCCCATGTGGTTTAGCAAACTCCCTCCCCACGCGGAGGGACTAGCTAACTACTCTCGGGGTGAGCTGCTGTCCGAGTGGATACTGACGAAGGGAGAGGTGGTCTTGAACCAACCCAGTCGGAGCTACACGTTCGACAACAACAGATCGCACAGCGATATCGACGTGACACTCGCCAACTTCGCAGGAGATATGCTAGCCACATATGAATGGAGAGTGGACGAGTGGGAGTTGAGTGACCACAACATTATTTCTGTTGTGGCCAACCCAACGACCGACACAGCCGTTGAGAGCCTAGCTCCGGTACCGTCCTGGAACTTCTCCAATGCACGTTGGCGTCTGTTCGAACAGGAATTGGTGAATAGGGCAGCCGAAATTCCGGAAGACTTTCAAGTATCGCCGCTGGACCAACAAGTCTCCACACTTCGCAGGATGGTGCACGATGTGTGCGACCTTGCGTTGGGTAGGAGAACGCCCGGACCGCCGAGAACGAGGGTAGGTTGGTGGACCGCTGACCTCTGCGCAAAGCGCCGCCAAGTCAGGAGACTCAGGCGCCGTCTTCAGGATGCCAGACGCCATCATAATGATGACGTGGCCGAGCAGATTGTGGTCGAGCTGAGGCATGCCACAGCCGACTACAAGAAGCTCATCGTGAAGACCAAGGAGGACAGTTGGAGACGCATCGTGGGAGAGAGCTCGCACGATCCCTGGGGGCGCGTCTACAAGATGTGCCGAGGTCGCAAGAGACGGACGGAGATTGGGAGCCTCCGCGTGAATGGCGAGCTGGTCACCAATTGGGGTGACTGTGCGCGTGTGCTCCTCCGCAACTTTTTCCCAGCTGCGGAGTCTGATGCACCGATTGTCTCCGCGGAGGAAATCCCACCCTGAATGTCTCAGAAGTTGATGCTTGTGTCGCCAGGTTGAAGAGCAAACGCTCGCCTGGCATGGACGGTATCAACGGGACGATTTGCAAGGCTGTGTGGCGCGCTATACCTCAGCATCTGACGGCGCTGTATTCAAGCTGCATCCGGTCGGGGTATTTCCCTGCAGAGTGGAAATGCCCACGTGTCGTGGCTCTGCTCAAGGGGCCCGACAAGGATAAGTGCGAACCGTCGTCGTACCGTGGGATTTGCCTGCTGCCGGTTTTCGGTAAGGTGCTCGAGGCCATTATGGTGGATCGTGTGAGGGAAGTTCTTCCGGAAGGCTGCAGATGGCAATTCGGATTTCGCCAAGGACGTTGTGTGGAGGATGCTTGGAGACACGTGAAGAGCAGCGTTGAAGCCAGCTCGGCGAGATACGTGCTCGGAATCTTCGTGGATTTCAAAGGAGCCTTCGACAATGTGGAGTGGAGTGCTGCACTGCGCCGATTAGCCGAACTGGGATGCCGAGAGATGGGCTTGTGGCAGAGCTTTTTCTCAGATAGAAGAGCAGTGATCCGAAGCAGTTACGAGGAAGTCAATCTCCCCGTAACTAGAGGCTGTCCGCAGGGGTCAATCAGCGGCCCATTTATATGGGACTTGCTGATGGATGTACTGCTCCGGCGCCTTGAGTCGTACTGCACCCTGAGTGCGTACGCGGATGACCTGCTTCTTCTCGTCGAGGGAGAATCCCGGAACGTGCTGGAGACAAAAGGAGCGCAGCTGGTGTCCATCGTAGAAGCGTGGGGGATGGAAGTCGGCGTTGCCGTTTCCACCAGCAAGACGGTTATTATGCTGCTCAAAGAGGACCCTCGCCATCGTTTGGCTCGTACCTCTTCGCGTGCGCTTAGTCGCGCCCCTGCGGTAAGATTTGCGGGAGCAAACTTGCCGTATGTCAGCAGCTGCCGGTATCTGGGCATCACGGTCGAAGAAGGCTTGAAGTTTTTCGAGCACTTCACAGTGCTAAAGCGGCGCATGACCGGAGTCGTTGGAGCATTGGCGCGTGTGCTTCGAGCAGACTGGGGATTCAGTCCTCGAGCCAGGCGGACCATTTATGCCGGACTCATGGTGCCTTGTGCGCTATTTGGTGCCCCGATATGGTATGTCAGTACGATGCAGCAAGTTGTGGCCAATAGGCGACTCCTTGCTTGCCAGAGGCTTATCCTTATGGGAAGCCTTCCGGTATGCCAAACAGTGTCCACTGCGGCACTGCAGGTTCTTGCTGGCGCTCCCCCGCTTGATTTGGTTGCCATGCAAATGGCAGCTAAATACAAGCTTAAGCGTGGATACCCGTTGGAGGAGTACGATCTGTGTCATGGCGAGGACTTCACAAGTCTTAGCCGGGGGCAGATGATGGTGCGTATGGAGCAGTGCTTACTGCAGACGTGGCAAGACAGATGGGATGACGTAGAGTCAACCGGCCGGGTGACCTACAAATTCATCCCGGACGTCGAACTTGTCTATCGCGATCCAAATTTTGGATTCACGATGCGCACCGGATTTCTGCTCACAGGACATGGATCTATGAACGCATTTCTGTGTAGGATCGGTACGATGCCTACTGCCGCATGTTTATGCGGCGCCCCTTGTGAGGACTGGCAGCATGTCCTATGTGACTGCCCGAACTACGCGGATTTGCGTGACCTCGATGGACTTGGTGTGCAGCAAGATGGCGGAAACTGGATCGGATTCGATGGAATTCTGGTGGATCAGGAGAGGACCCGACGGCTTACGACGTTCGCCGAGGAGGCATTCAACCGGAGAGCCTGTCATAGCTTGTCGTAGGAGGCGACTAATATGGCAAATGGTTGCCCCATCCGAGCTTGTCGGAGCTGAAGGGGTGAGGCTCACCGAGCCTGTAATTTCGGTACCACGGGTTGAGCAGCTCCAAGGCTGCTCATTGAGGTCGGCCCCCTTGTGGGAGTATCGTGGTGGCTGTGGTTGACACCTATATCGCGGGTAGAGTCCTCGGGCTCGACGTGGATGTTGCGTTATACAACTCGGGTGCTGCGACCCACAGAACAGTAGAGATTTTAGATAGATCTCGCCCCTACGCAAGGGGGAGTGCTTGCCCGACAAGTAAGCACTCGAATTGCTACTGGGGTGGTTGCTATGTATACAGCTATAGCTTCTAGTCCGGGGCGTTGGTCTGGCGCTTAACCTAGACCCGTGCATTATATACTCACTTGTGGGTATATTAGAATGCCGTGGTTGTAATCCCTTCATTGTGGAACACGCCACGTAAAATAAGTTCGGAGGGATCCGATTCCCACTGTCCCTATCTACACAGTCGGTGTTTGATTGCTCGCGAGAACAGACGTGTTTTTCCGTACGCTCCGCGAGTAAAGTGCATTTAGGCAGTAAAACAACAGGTACATTGTTGAAAATAGTGCGAAAATTCGTGTTTCGTGCTTGCGAACACAGTGCGTGTGTTTTCCGTTTAAAATTTTGCGGAAATCGGGCGATATTCGTGTTTTTCTTTTTGGAAATTTTCCATTAAGACACGTGCGTCGCGAGAGTCGCTCTCTCGAGAGAGGCGTTTGCCTAATTTAGGCACATTTTGTCGGCCACAGCTGTGCGGTTCGTGTCTCCGCTGAACTTAAATCAGCTGATCAGCTGACCGAGCTTTTCTGAACCAGCTGATAGCAAAGGGTAAGTCTCGACTACCAAGAAGCTCAAGCAGTAGGGCCGATAACCGGCAGATGGCGCCACCCAAAATGGAGGGTGTTGAGTCCGGGAGTGAAAGCGCGAGCAGCCGTGGAAGCAGCTCGGGCAGAGGGCGCCCCAGAGGCAAGCGCAACAAAGCGCCGCTGAGGGAAGCCTCGAGGTGCAAAATGTTGGCGCTGGATGCAACCGCCGCTGACCTTACCGCCGCTGCCCCTGCCGCTGCCCCCGCCGCTGCCCCCGCCGCTGCCACTGCCGCAGTCGCAGCCGCTGCCGCTGCCGCAGCCGCTGCCCCCGCCGCTGCCCCCGCCGACGCTACCGCAGTCGCAGCCGCTGCTGATGGAGGGACCTTCGTCGTGCCAGCCAGCCCAGAGAAATCCTTCTCGGACAGGGAATGGAGGGGAAATGGAGCCGTTGCTGCCGAGATGGGCGACATCCGTGCGGACATCATGAGGATGTCCCACGTAGCAAGCCCTACCGTGAGCATCAAGACGCAATTGTTGGCAAACCGCTACGAGGAGGTCGTCGGAGCCCTGCTGGTCCGTATTGGAGTGCTGGAGGATCGCTTGAAGAGGCAGACACTGGTCGCCTCGGCCGCCTCATATGCAGCCACCGCTGCTAGAGGCGCGCACCTAGTCGCCTCACCTGCTGCCCCTGTTGCCCCCCTTGCCCCCGTAGCCGCACCGCGGAAGATTCGGGAAACATGGTCGGCTGTCGTTGCGTGCGACGACCCGGCCCTGTCAGGCAGGCAAATCGCTGAGAAGATCCGCAAGGAGGTAGCGCCCGCTCTGGGCGTACGAGTGCATGAGGTGCGTGAGCTGAAGCGGGGCGGCGCGATTATTCGCACGCCGTCGCAGGCGGAGATGTCGAAGGTCGTTGCCTCCGCAAAGTTCGCCGAGGTGGGCCTGACCGCTGCGAAGCCGCGTGTTACGGTCCAGGATGTGGACACCTCCGTGGGACCGGACGAGTTTATGATGGAGCTCAGGGAGAAAAACTTCGAGGAGATGAGCCTTAAGGAGTTCCAGAAGGCGGTTGTCCTGGCGACCAAGCCCTGGTCAGCTGCTGACGGTGCCACAGTCAATGTGACGCTGGAGGTAGACGACCAGGCGCTGGCCGTTCTCGAGGGCGGGAGAGTATATATTAAGTGGTTTTCCTACCGCTGCCGCTCTCAGGTGCGCACCTACGCCTGCCACCGATGCCTCGGATTTGACCACAAGGTCAGCGAGTGCAGATACCCAAGAGAGAAACAGGTCTGCCGCCAGTGCGGACAGAACGACCACGTCGCGGCGAAGTGCAGAAATGCGGTGGACTGCCGCAACTGCCGTCACAAGGGTATGCCCTCGGGGCATTATATGCTTTCGGGTGGCTGCCCGATATACGGCGCGCTGCTAGCCAGGGTGCAAGCTAGACATTGATAATGTTTAGCTTCATCCAAGCGAATTGTGGTCGAGGCCGTTGCGCTGTCATCGAGCTTGCCAAGCAGATGAGAGATGCTGGCCACCTGTTCGCACTAGTCCAGGAGCCCTACGTGGACGCTGGCAAGCGACTCACTGGACTGCCTGGAGGAATGAGGATATTCGCCGATAGGAGGAAGAAAGCTGCCATCATCGTGGACGACCCATCTGCCATCTGCATGCCCATCGAGGCTTTGACGACGGACTACGGAGTGTGCGTGAGTGTCACAGGAAGATATGGCACAATCTTTCTGGCCTCCGTATACTGCCAGCATCTAGCTGCTCTGGAGCCCTACACTGACTACCTGGATACGGTTCTGCTATTAGCTAGCAGAACACCGACAATCCTCGGACTTGATGCTAACGCAGTCTCCCCTATGTGGTTCAGCAAATCCCCAGACAACTCTGGAGACCGCCTGAACCGCGAACGGGGACAGCTCATGAACGAGTGGATAATCGCAAGCGGTGCCAGTGTACTGAATACGGCCAGCCAGGTGTTCACGTTCGATAATCACCGCTCTAGAAGTGATATCGACGTGACCTTCGCCAACGAAGCGGCGCGAGTATGGGCAACCTACGATTGGAGAGTTGACTTCTGGGAGCTGAGTGACCACAACATTATCACTGTTGAGGTTACTCCAGATCCGAGCAGTACCGTTGAGAGTCTAGCTCCGGTACCGCAATGGAAGCTCTCCAATGCAAGTTGGCGAAGATTCAGTGTAGAGTTAAGGAGTGCAGCACAGAGTCTCGAGGAACTATAGGAATCGCCGTTGGACGACCATGTGTCTGCCCTTCGCTCCATCGTACACGATGTGTGCGACAGGGTGATAGGGCGCAGGATACCTGCAGCGAGGGGAAACGTAATATGGTGGAATCCTGAGCTGAGTACCAAGCGCCAAGAGGTCCGGAGACTGAGGCGTAGGCTGCAGGCAGCTCGCCGGAGTGGCACCGACGATGCTGAGCAACTTGCCGCTGGGCTGAGATTTGCCTCAGGCCAGTACAAGAAGCTTATCTTGACGACAAAGGAGCAAAACTGGCGGGACTTCGTGGGACGGCACAAGGATGATCCATGGGGGCACGTATACCGAATATGCCGAGGCCGGAAGAAGACAGCCGATCTCGGATGTCTCCGGTCGAACGGCGCGCTTTCCGTAACCTGGCACGACTGCGCAAGTGTGCTCCTCCGCAACTTTTTCCCTGTTGCGGAGTCGACGACACGAGAAGACATACCCCCTGGTGCCCCACCGATCCTCGAAGCCTTCGAGGTGGCAACCAGCGTCGCGAGGCTGAGAAGCCGGCGATCGCCGGGTATGGATGGCATCACGGGCGGTATTGTCAAGGAGGTATGGCGTGCCATCCCTCAGCACCTGACGAAGCTGTACTCTCGGTGCATCTCGGAAGGATACTTTCCGGCCGAGTGGAAGCACCCGAGAGTGATACCGCTGGTAAAGGGGCCAGATAAGGACAGGAGCGATCCTGCCTCTTATCGCGGCATATGCCTTTTGCCAGTGTTCGGAAAGGCGCTTGAGGGAATCATGGTGAATCGGCTGAAGGATGTGCTACCGGATGGCTGCAGATGGCAATTCGGATTCAGGCCTGGACGCTGCGTGGAGGATGCGTGGATGCACGCCAAAAACACCGTCGCCAACAGTCGCGAGAGGAGGGTCCTTGGAATCTTTGTCGATTTCAAGGGAGCCTCCGACAACGTGGAGTGGAGTGCGGTGCTGGATCGGCTTGTCGACGTAGGCTGTCGAGAAATCGACTTGTGGAAAAGCTATTTTTCCGGCCGTAGCGCAAGCATCATCAGCAGGTATGAAGCAGCCACAGTTGCGGTTACACGGGGCTGCCCGCAAGGGTCCGTCAGTGGTCCATTTATTTGGAATTTACTGATGGATGTGCTGCTTCAGCGCTTGGAGCCACATTGTGCTCTGAGCGCGTTTGCAGAGGATCTTCTGCTTTTCGTCGACGGGAATTCCCGTGCCGATCTGGAGCGGAAGGGCGAGCAGTTGATGGACATCGTGGGAGCCTGGGGAGCTGAGGTTGGAGTGAGTGTGTCAACCAGCAAGACGGCAATAATGTTGCTGAAAGGACAGCTTTCACGCACGAGGAGACCGACGGTACGGTTTGCTGGAGCAAGCCTGCCTTACGTCACCAAATGCCGGTTCCTTGGCATCTTAGTCGGCGAGCGGTTGAGTTTTCTCCCGCATATCTCTGCTCTCAGAGATCGGCTGGCTGGAGTTGCCGGAGGACTAGCGCGGGTGCTTCGAGTCGATTGGGGGCTCAGCTCCCGTGCTAAGAGGACGATTTACAGCGGACTCATGGTCCCCTGTGCACTCTTTAGTGCCTCGGTCTGGTACAAGGCGGCGAGTAGGGGCAAGTCCCTTAAACTCCTCACCTCGTGCCAGAGGTCCATCCTTTTAGGATGCCTACCGGTATGCCGCACAGTGTCCACGGTGGCACTGCAGGTGCTTGCTGGTGCTCCTCCAATGGATCTGGATGCTCACAGGATCGCCGTGAAGTTCAAGCTGAGGAAGGATGTCCCCCTGGATGAGAGCGACTGGCTCCACGGACAGGACCTGTCCGTGTTGGACTGGAAAGCTAAGATGGCGCTGCTAGACGAACGTCTGCTAAATGAGTGGCAACTCAGATGGGATCGCGCGGAACACGGCCGGGACGTTAGTCCCACACCTCTTTTGCCGTGTGGTAGCGGCGAAGAATACTGCCACAGTCTGCCATAGCTTGTCGTAGGAGGCGACTAATATGGCAATGGTTGCCCCATCCGAGCTTGTCGGAGCTGAAGGGGTGAGGCTCACCGAGCCTGTAATTTCGGTACCACGGGTTGAGCAGCTCCAAGGCTGCTCATTGAGGTTGGCCCCCTTGTGGGAGTATCGTGGTGGCTGTGGTTGACACCTTTATCGCGGGTAGAGTCCTCGGGCTCGACGTGGATGTTGCGTTATACAACTCGGGTGCTGTGACCCACAGAACGGTAGAGATTTTAGATAGATCTCGCCCCTACGCAAGGGGGAGTGCTTGCCCGACAAGTAAGTACTCGAATTGCTACTTGGATGGTTGCTATGTACATAGCTATAGCTTCTAGTCCGGGGCGTTGGTCTGGCGCTTAACCTAGACCCGTGCATTATATACTCACTTGTGGGTATATTAGAATGCCGTGGTTGTAATCCCTTCATTGTGGAACACGCCACGTAAAATAAGTTCGGAGGGATCCGAGACACACCTGTCCCTATCTACTATCTAGCGAAACCACAGCCAAGGGAACGGGCTTGGAATAATTAGCGGGGAAAGAAGACCCTTTTGAGCTTGACTCTAATCTGGCAGTGTAAGGAGACATAAGAGGTGTAGAATAAGTGGGAGATATTGGCCTCCTTTTTGGTATCGCCAATGAAATACCACTACTCTTATTGTTTCCTTACTTACTTGATTAAATGGAACGTGTATCATTTCCTAGCCATTATACGGATATATTTATTATATCTTATGGTATTGGGTTTTGATGCAAGCTTCTTGATCAAAGTATCACGAGTTTGTTATATAATCGCAAACAAATTCTTTAATAAAACGGTGCATTTATGTATTTTTGATTTGAAAATTTGGTATAACTCCAATTACTCAGGTATGATCCAATTCAAGGACATTGCCAGGTAGGGAGTTTGACTGGGGCGGTACATCTCTCAAATAATAACGGAGGTGTCCCAAGGCCAGCTCAGTGCGGACAGAAACCACACATAGAGCAAAAGGGCAAATGCTGACTTGATCTCGGTGTTCAGTACACACAGGGACAGCAAAAGCTCGGCCTATCGATCCTTTTGGTTTAAAGAGTTTTTAACAAGAGGTGTCAGAAAAGTTACCATAGGGATAACTGGCTTGTGGCGGCCAAGCGTTCATAGCGACGTCGCTTTTTGATCCTTCGATGTCGGCTCTTCCTATCATTGTGAAGCAAAATTCACCAAGCGTTGGATTGTTCACCCATGCAAGGGAACGTGAGCTGGGTTTAGACCGTCGTGAGACAGGTTAGTTTTACCCTACTAATGACAAAACGTTGTTGCGACAGCATTCCTGCGTAGTACGAGAGGAACCGCAGGTACGGACCAATGGCACAATACTTGTTCGAGCGAACAGTGGTATGACGCTACGTCCGTTGGATTATGCCTGAACGCCTCTAAGGTCGTATCCGTGCTGGACTGCAATGATAAATAAGGGGCAATTTGCATTGTATGGCTTCTAAACCATTTAAAGTTTATAATTTACTTTATAAACGACAATGGATGTGATGCCAATGTAATTTGTAACATAGTAAATTGGGAGGATCTTTGATCACCTGATGCCGCGCTAGTTACATATAAAAGCATTATTTAATACAATGACAAAGCCTAGAATCAATTGTAAACGACTTTTGTAACAGGCAAGGTGTTGTAAGTGGTTGAGCAGCTGCCATACTGCGATCCAATGAAGCTTATCCTTTGCTTGATGATTCGATAATAAAGATGTTGCAAGCGGGCATAATCATTATGCTTGCTTCTGCAGCATCGCACGCCACTTTGTTTGTGGTGTGTAAGCTAGGGAAGAAGAAATATAAAAGACCTAAATTGGAAACATCAATATATAAGTAAATATTGAACAAACAAAATGTATCGTCATCTTATTCGTGACGCGATGATAAAGTGGCAAACATATTCCATGTATAAATATTCCTATGGTATTAAAATTCAAGTAAAGAGGACATATATAAAAGTTTGTATATATGGTTCATTCAATGGTAGCAGCGGTTGGTTGGTTGGTGTCTGCTCCTCTTATTGTTCAAAACTTATTTTATGGTAGCAAGTCTATATCGTCATATTATTAGTGACGCGAAAAAGTAGTGGCAAAACATATTCCATGTATAAATAAATATTCCTATGGTATTGAAATTCAAGTAAAGAGGCCATTCAAGTAAAGAGGACTTATATAAATATAAGTATATGTTCCTTCAATGGTAGCAGCGCGGTTGGTTGGTTGGTGTGTCTGCTCCTCTTATTGTTCAAAACTTATGTTATGGTAGCAAGACTGTATCGTCATATTATTAGTGACGCGAAAAAGTAGTGGCAAAACATATTCCATGTATAAATATTCCTATGGTATTGAAATTCAAGTAAAGAGGACATATAAAATTACTATCAATGGTAGCAGTGGTTGGTTGGTTGGTGGTTGGTTGGCGGCTGCTCCTATTATTGTTCAAGACTTATGTTATGGTAGCAAGTCTGTATCGTCATATTATTTATTAGTGACGCGAAAAAGTAGTGGAAATTATATTCCATGTATAAATAGATTCCTATGGTAATGAAATTTTCAAGTAAAGAGAGGACCATTCAAGTAAGAGGACATATAAAAAGTAAGTATATGTTCCTCCAATGGTAGCAGTGGTTGGTTGGTTGGCGGCTGATCCTCTTATTGTTCAAAACTTATTTTATCAATATGAGTTTGGCAATACAATAAAGAAGACCAATCTAATCCATATAAAACTAAATGTATTATATGGATATGCTTAGGAAACCCATATATTCATAAAAAAAAATTATGTATAGAAAATTATGCATATATCTTTTATATAAATGAATCGTATGGATATCGCCTTATGGTAGGTATAATAACTTTTTAAGGCATAATAATGTATAATATAGAAAATATACATTGAAATATAAATGCATTTTTATAGATATGGCGGCATATAAGTGCCATATACACAAGAATAAATAATAGAATTTACCAATATATAATTAAAATGAGATATATAAACCTAGTGAGGGGCTGCACTAGTATATGAATCGTAGGGATATGGCTTATAGGTATAATACCTATAAGGCATAATAATGTATAATATAATAAATATACATTAAGATATGAATGAATTATATAAATACCTATAAGGCATAATAATGTATAATATAATAAATATACATTAAGATATGAATGGATTGTATAAATATGGCATAGAAATGCCATATACATAAGAATAAATGGTAGAATTCACCCATATATCACTGAAACACGATATATAAACCTAGTGATAGCTGGCACTAGTACTGTAAACATGCACGCATTAGTGCGTGGGGTAAAAAACTACTATAGGGAGGTGGTCGTTGGCGGGCCCCTCCTCGTATTGGTCAAAACTTATGTTATGCATATGAATTTGTCAATACTATATAGAACGCCAAGCATATCCATATAAACTATGGATATGCATAGAAATCCATTCAAAAGTAAAAAAAAATTATGTATAGAAAAATATACATATATTTATATAAGTGAATCGTATGGATATGGCTTATAGGTATAATACCTATAAGGCATAATAATGTATAACAAGTAAATATACATTGAAATGTGAATGCATTGTATGGATATGGCATATAAATGCCATATATATAGAAATAAATTGTATATCAATGATATAACAATTATAAACCTAGTGAGGGGCGGCACTAGTGAATGAATCGTATGGATATGGCTTATAGGTATAATACCTATAAGGCATAATAATGTATAATATAATAAATATACATTAAGATATGAATGGATTGTATAAATATGGCATAGAAATGCCATATACATAAGAATAAATGGTAGAATTTACCCATATATCACTGAAACACGATATATAAACCTAGTGATAGCTGGCACTAGTACTGTAAACATGCACGCATTAGTGCGTGGGGTAAAAAACTACTATAGGGAGGTGGTCGTTGGCGGGCCCCTCCTCATATTGGTCAAAACTATGTTATGCATATGAATTTGTCAATACTATATAGAACGCCAAGCATATCCATATAAACTATGGATATGCATAGAAATCCATACAAAAGTAAAAAAAAATTATGTATAGAAAAATATACATATATTTATATAAGTGAATCGTATGGATATGGCTTATAGGTATAATACCTATAAGGCATAAAAATGTATAACAAGTAAATATACATTGAAATGTGAATGCATTGTATGGATATGGCATATAAATGCCATATATATAGAAATAAATTGTATATCAATGATATAAGAATTATAAAACTATTGAGGGGCGGCACTAGTGAATGAATCGTATGGATATGGCTTATAGGTATAATACCTATAAGGCATAATAATGTATAATATAAAAAATATACATTAAGATATGAAAGAATTGTATAAATATGGCATAGAAATGCCATATACATAAGAATAAATGGTAGAGTTTACCCATATATCACTGAAACACGATATATAAACCTAGTGATAGCTGGCACTAGTACTGTAAACAGGCACGCAGTAGTGCGTGGGGTAAAAAACTACTATAGGGAGGTGGTCGTTGGCGGGCCCCTCCTCGTATTGGTCAAAACTTATGTTATGCGTAAACATATGATTTTGTCAATACTATAAAGAAAACTTGTTTTGTACATACAAAACTAAATGAATTATATGGATATTGAAAAATAAATGGCATTATATCCATATAATGAAAATATACTTGTATTCTCTTATTATAAGAGAGAATACCGTATGGTTGGTTGGCAAAGACAATTGAAAATACCCGAATTGCAGATGATGGGTTCAAAAACTACTATAGGGTGGTGTAGCAAATAATATGAAGATGATATATCCATATAATGGATATGCACTAGTATTCTCTTATTATAATAGAGAATACCATATAAATGGTTGGCAAAGACAATTGAAAATACCCGAATTGAAGTTGACGGGTTCAAAAACTATTATAGGGTGATGTAGCAAATAAAATAATGATGATATATCCATATAATGGAATTATATGTGTATTCTCTTATTATATGAGAGAGTACCAAACGGTTGATTGGCAAAGACAATTGAAAATACCCGAATTAAAGATATTGGGTCCAAAAACTACTATAGGATGGTCAATGGGCCGGCCATCTACTATTGACGTGACAAAATACTGTCTGTCGGTAGAGAAGATATTAACCCGTCAAATTTGTTTCTTTATTCATTTATGAATATGAGACTTGGCTCCACGGTTAATATTTTAAGCCCAAAGATAATAATGTTGAAACAAAGGCCAAAATTTCTATT
The DNA here is from genome assembly GCF_014743375.2 of Drosophila subpulchrella. Taxonomy (NCBI): domain Eukaryota; kingdom Metazoa; phylum Arthropoda; class Insecta; order Diptera; family Drosophilidae; genus Drosophila; species Drosophila subpulchrella. The sequence goes on from NW_023665690.1 coordinate 98,846, forward strand.
ATACATAGAATAACAAATTGTTTCCGAACTTTATCGTTAATCAAATAAATAAATACAAATGAGGCAGGCTAATAATGATATATATTTTGTATTGATAATCTAGTGTATTATAATACGTAAAGAGATATATATGTATATTGGTCTGCCATTATCACATGCTGGGTTATGTGATCTCTCCCTGCGGGGAAAAACAAAAAGAGGTGTCCCTATATTAAAAGAAAATAATATTTATATATATTATTTCTTCTAACGTACATATCATATATGCGCTCGGTTTTATATTATATATTACCAAAGAGTCTTATATGAATATATACAGATAAATTTTAAATTTATCATCAAAATACAAATGATTTAATTCAATATTTTATATTGGTTAAACAAGAATTGTACATGTGTGGATACAATAATGACGTATGTCGAACAAAAAAGATATTTTAGAATGAAATATGCAAATATAAAGAAAATTATTACGTATTACGAAAAAAAGTATTGTGTTTTGAAGACGGGGATTCTTTTTAACATCAATAATTAAAAAACTTGTTATTATTAGTGGCGGAACAAGTATATATTGTGAAAACAACAAACGTATACGAATGCTATATAAAAATGGCCGTATTCGATAGAAAACAATCTATAAAATTTATATTGCTAATTTCTATTCAAAAATATGAATGAAATATGAATAAAAACATTATTCTGGTTGATCCTGCCAGTAGTTATATGCTTGTCTCAAAGATTAAGCCATGCATGTCTAAGTACACACGAATTAAAAGTGAAACCGCAAAAGGCTCATTATATCAGTTATGGTTCCTTAGATCGTTAACAGTTACTTGGATAACTGTGGTAATTCTAGAGCTAATACATGCAATTAAAACATGAACCTTATGGGACATGTGCTTTTATTAGGCTAAAACCAAGCGATCGCAAGATCGTTATATTGGTTGAACTCTAGATAACATGCAGATCGTATGGTCTTGTACCGACGACAGATCTTTCAAATGTCTGCCCTATCAACTTTTGATGGTAGTATCTAGGACTACCATGGTTGCAACGGGTAACGGGGAATCAGGGTTCGATTCCGGAGAGGGAGCCTGAGAAACGGCTACCACATCTAAGGAAGGCAGCAGGCGCGTAAATTACCCACTCCCAGCT